>NC_051156.1:22538098-22718097 GCF_013339745.2 Dermacentor silvarum | reverse complement strand
GTGCGTCAAACACCACTGACGAAACACCGCATTATTACGGAGGAAACAGCAATACCGATCCGGCAGCATCCGTATCGCGTGGCTGAGAAAGAGCGTGAAGCAATACAGCAGCAAGTCAAGAAAATGCTAGAAGATGATGTCATCCAGCCGTCAAAAAGTCCTTGGGCGTCACCCGTGGTACTCGTTAAGAAGAAGGATGGTAGCCTGCGGTTTTGTATCGATTATCGCAAGCTCAATCGGATTACGAAAAAAGACGTGTATCCCTTAACACGCATCGACGATTCCCTCGACAGGCTACGGCATGCTCGGTACTTCTCGTCAATGGACTTAAAGAGTGGGTACTGGCAAATAGAGGTCGATGAACGGGATCGCGAAAAGACTGCTTTTGTGATGCCTGATGGGCTCTATGAATTCAAAGTTCTCCCTTTTGGTTTGTGCTCCGCCCCAGCCACGTTCCAAAGGCTAATGGATACCGTTCTCTCTGACCTTAAGTGGAAGACTTGCTTAGTGTACCTAGACGATGTGATTGTTTATTCTGCCACATTTGATGAACATCTCAGACGGCTACGGTTAGTTCTTCAAGCCATACGGTCCGCTGGGCTTACTTTAAAACCTGAAAAGTGTCACTTTGGCTATGAAGAACTGCAGTTTTCGGGCCACGTTGTAAGCCACACAGGTGTCAGACCTGATCCTGAGAAAATCGCAGCTGTCGCAAAGTTTTCAAGGCCTACGGACAAGAAGGCAGTCAGACGCTTTCTGGGCCTATGCGCATATTACCGGCGATTTATTGCGGGTTTTGCACGCATCGCCTCACTGCTGACTTGCCTAACCAGAGAAGATGTCGCGTTTGTGTGGGGCGAGGAGCAGGAGGCGGCATTTAACGAGTTGCAGCACCGTCTACAAACTCCACCTGTTCTTGCCCACTTTGACGTCACCTGTTCTTGCCCACTTTGACGTGGATGCGCCCACAATGATCCACACCGACGCCAGCAACGTGGGTCTAGGTGCCGTCCTTGTTCAGCGGCAAGACGGCGCTGAGCGAGTCATCGCTTACGCGAGTAGAACACTGTCACGTGCCGAATCGAACTACTCCACCACAGAGAAGGAATGCTTGGCTGTAGTATGGGCAGTTACCAAGTTCTGCCCGTACATATACGGCCGCCAATTTCAAGTCATAAGTGACCACCATTCTCTCTGTTGGTTGACCAACATGAAAGATCCATCTGCACGTTTGGCACGCTGGGCCCTACGGCTTCAAGAGTACGACATGACAGTGGTCTATAAATCGGGAAGGCAGCACTTAGATGCTGACTGCCTTTCCAGATCGCCGATCGAGTCGTCAGGCGGAAATGATGACGACTCCACAGGCTTTTAGGAGTTGTTGATGCGGCCACCATCTCTCAACAACAAGAAGAGGACCAGGAGCTCGCTTCTGTAATTGATTTCTTAGAAGGCCGCACCACAAACAAGCCTGGATTGTTCTCAAGGGACCTGTCATCATTCTGCATATGCAACAGTGTTCTTTTTAGAAAGAACTTTTCTTCAACAGGGAACAGATATCTACTAGTCGTCCCTAAAACTCTCCGCAATGAAATATTGCAGGCCTGTCACGATGAAGCTACCTCAGGCCACCTAGGGTGCACAAGAACATTAGCGCGGATCAAGGAGAAGTACTACTGGCTACGGCTTGCAGCACAGGTGAAGCACTACGTTCGAACGTGCCTTGACTGCCAGCGACGAAAAGTACCACCTGCGAAACCTGCCGGACTATTACATCCTGTTCCAGTGCCAGAAACGCCGTTTGCACAAATTGGGATGGACCTTTTGGGCCCATTCCCAATATCTGCCGCCGGAAATAAGTGGATCATAGTTGCGACAGACTACCTTACGCGATATGCAGAAACCAAGGCACTTCCGAGCAGCACAGCAGCCGAGGCCACACAGTTCTTCATTGAAAACGTCGTCCTGAGGCACGGTGCTCCAGCGGTCATCGTAACCGACTGGGGAACCACGTTCACGGCTGAACTTTTGCGAACTGTACTAACGCTCAGTGGCACGGCACATAGAAGGACGACAGCCTATCACCCGCAAAGCAATGGACATGCGGAGCGCCTCAACAAGACTCTCGCAGACATGCTGTGCATGTATGTCAATGTGGACCACAAGAACTGGGACCAAATATTACCCTACGTCACGTTTGCTTATAATACAGCTCGGCAAGAAACAACAAAAATGACACCATTCAGTCTCCTCCACGGTCGAGAAGTGACTACAATGCTGGATGCTATGCTGCCTCATGATTCCAGCGGTTCCGAGACTGACGCCGCAGATTTTACAGCGCGCGCCGAAGAAGCAAGACAGCTCGCACGCGTTCGCATAACTGGCCAGCAAGAGCGAGATGCCCGACGTTACAATCAACACCATCGATGCGTCGTCTACCATCCCGGCCAAAGAGTCTGGGTTTGGACTCCAGTACGCTGCCGGGGCCTCGCGGAGAAACTTCTACGCCGATACTTCGGACCATACAAGGTTCTACAATGCCTTAGCGACGTCAACTATGAAGTTGTTCCTGACAGCCCATCCTGCTCGAGGCGCCGTATGAACCTGCCTGAGACTGTGCACGTGGTGCGCATGAAACCTTATTTTTCTGAATGACATGGGTACTCTCTGGTTTGCTGATCACCGGGTGCTACCCGCCGAGCATCGGGTCAATGCTCCTTATGGATTGGGCAAATGCTGCGACGCTATCTGTGCCCAACCACGCTGACGACAAAGACGACGACCTCGAGCTTGCAAGCGAGGTGCTAGAGAAGAAGAAGTTTCAACTGAGCGCTTTGTCCTCATTGCCTCAATTAAATACCGCTCTTCGCTTTTGTCTCCAGTGAGCTGTGACAATATACATTAGGTTATATTGACTGTGTACTGCTGGCGCTGGCCGACCTTGCATATACAGAATCTTGCCGCGTCCCCTTGTTGGGCTCCGTGGTGGGCGGCTTGCACAGTTGTCGAAATTTATATGCTTTTATGGCTTTAAGCTCATTCCCAAAACTGCCTGATCGCCCTCCTTTGAAAAGAGGGCACAACGATGAATCTTTCACCTTTTTCACCAAGAGCAAGGAAATGTTTCCACGGTTCCATGTGATCCATACTGAAATCCCCTAAAAGGCTGTAAGAACGCTATCTCCTTTTATTGTCGCGAAGTGCCTCACCGACACTCTGGGCCCCAGATACGAAATCACGAAAATGGCCAGTGGCGACCTTGTCCTTGAAGTTCGTGACAAAGTACATATGAGAAGCTGACAAATCTCGTTTCATTTGGTGACATCCAAATTTCAGTAACCCCACATTGTTCCCCCAACAGCATACGAGGTGTAGTTTCAGAACAAGACCTCCTTGAATTGACTGAGACCTAGAGGGCTGGAAGGAACAACATGTCACGAATGTGCAGCGAATTAAGATCCAACGAGACGACAAAGAAATTCTGACGAAACCCCTCATTCTCACTTTTTGCACCAGCACACTCCCCGAACAGATCGAAACGGGCGACATGAAAATCAATGTCAGACCGTACATACCAAACCCACGACGCTGTTTTAAGTGCCAAAGATTCGGTCACGGCTCTCAGAGCTGTTGAGGCTGTACCACCTGTGCCCGTCGCATGACCACCCCGCAGACAACTGCAACGACCCACTCCACTGCGCAAACTGCTCTGGTGAACATCCTACTTATTCTCGCTCCTGTCCTTCATGGAAAAAGGAAAAAGAAATCATCACTCTAAATATCAAAGCAACCATTTCGTTCAAAGAAGCCCACAAACGCCTATCTGTTGTACAGGGACCGACATTCTCCTAAGTGGCACGGCAGGGGGCAGTGCCACAACGGTTCTCGGCAGCTATTGGGACCATGCAAAGTTGACCGGCGGTAGCGCCACCCGCCTCCACTGCAGGGTTAGCTAGTGCTGTTCCGCCACCCAGCAAGAAGAGTCAGCAGCCCTCCGGGCCTGCGGCATCTAGGACTTCTAGGGCCTCTGCTCGTGCAGAGAAGCCCGAATCACCCGCGAGCGTACACCGCGAGCGGGCATCCATCGCCGAGGCGCTGGATTGGCGTCTCAGACGCTGAAGGATCGGTGCAGCTCTCAGGAGCGCGCCAAAAAAAGACAAACCCCGCATCACGGGGCCCCGAAAGGGCCCTGTGGGCTAACATGGCTTTCCTCTCTTAATCACACAGCACAAAACACTTTCATTATGGATACACAAATACTACAGTGGAATGTTAGAGGACTTCTTCATAACCTCGACGATATTTATTTATTTATTTATTTATTTAGTACATACTGTAGACCTTTCGGTCCAAGCAGAGGGGCAAAGAATACATACAAAAAAGAGAACAAATTAGGAACGAGCAAGTACACAATTATACAATATTTAGTCACGCTGTGTCTGTAAACTGTCGTTCCAGTCTGATATTGTTCTGGGAAAAAAAGAAAATTTTAATGTATCAGTTCGAGCATAATAGGGTGTTAGTGAGTCCGGATGATGCTGTCTAGTGTGCCGTGTTATTGCAGGCGTTATGCAAGTCGATGGTTTCATTTGAAGCCTGTTGTTAAGAAGGAGGGAAAGGAATTGAAACCTTAGCTGCTTTCGGCGTGATTCAAGAGTGGGTATGGAATTTTCTATCATAATTTTAGAGGGAGAGTCCAGTCTTACGAATTTATGAAATATAAACCTAACTGCCTTTCTTTGTATTTTTTCAAGACGCGCAATGTTTGACTTAGTGTAAGGATCCCATGCTATACATGCATACTCTAACTTTGGTCTAATAAATGAAAAATAACACAGTACCGTAAAAACCGGACTATAGGTCGAACCGGAATATAGGTCGACCCCCCAACTAACCAATTCTAAAAATGAAAAAAATATTTTTTTTTTCAAAAAAAAAAGTACCGAAAAGCAAAAGTACCGAAAGACACCCTTAACTTTAAACAAATGCGACTCAGCCAGTTGCACAATGGTGACATTATTTATTTAAATGCTGCTCCGTGCCATGATGATAAGGTACCTGACAAACACGCGGGTCGATGGTAGCATGATACGAAGCACACGGCAACCTGGCGGGTTGCAGTGGGCTTCCGCGTACTCAATCACCTTTTTCTTGAAGGCGACGGTGAATTGCCGTCGGCTTCCGCTCATTTTGAAACAAAATGTGAAAAATCAGCCTGAATGCGATGGCGAAGGCGGCTGTTTACTTCACCTGCCCATTGTTGCAAGACTTCCGTAATTTTTCCGTCAATGTCCGGTATATAAGACGAGGGTCGACTTTTCGCAATGGTTTTTAAAAAAAAAGTTCGACCTATATTCCGGTTTTTATGGTAATTTTACATTAGGAGGGGAATTTTTCAGCTTGTGTCTTAGGAAACAGAGTTTGCGGAAAGCAGAAGAACAAATATCATTAATGTGCACGTTCCACGACAATGTGGAAGTCAAAGTAACACCTAAGTATTTGTAGTTGTTAGTCTCGTGCAGAGCTGAGGAACCTAGCGTATAAGAAAAAGTTAGTGGCTTTTTTTTACGAGTAATACAAAGAAATACGGATTTATCAGCGTTAATAAACATACCCCATTCATTACACCACTTCAATATGTTTTCTAAATTCTTTTTGAGGACAATCTGATCATTCTGACAAGTTATATCACTGTACAAAATACAATCATCGGCATACAGTCTAATTTGCACACCGGAAGTTATGGTTTTAACGATATCGTTTATATACACTAGGAACAGTAAGGGCCCCAAGACACTCCCTTGGGGCACCCCTGATGTGACTGGAAGAGTGGCCGAGCTATGTTCACCAATTTTAACGTACTGGGTGCGTTTTGTCAGGTAAGAAATAATCCAGTTTATGAAAATGCCAGGTATGCCAATAATTCTAAGTTTGAAGATTAATTTGTTGTGCGGAACCTTATCGAAGGCTTTTGTGAAATCTAAAAATATTGCATCCCTTTGACCATTATTGTAGAGTGATAAAGCAAACGAGTGAATCACTGATACCAATTGGGTTACAGTCGAATAACCCTTCCTGAAGCCGTGCTGAAACTCCGTGAGCACATTGTTTTCAGCTAAGAATTCCTTTACATATATAGTTTGCCACAATGTGCTCCAAGAGCTTGCAACATGTGAAATCAGAGAAATGGGACGATAATTTTGTAATCTTAATCGATCCCCCTTTTTAAATATTGGAACAACTCTGGCCACCCTCCATTCATCGGGAAGTTGTCCCGACAGCAGAGAAGCAGAAAAAGTTTTGACAAGAAAGCCGGCATTAAGTTCAGGATAGCGTTTTAAAAAGATGTTTGGGATTTTGTCAGGGCCACAAGAAGCTTTGGTTTTCAAGTTTACCAACATGTTGACAATTCCAGCATAAGAAATAGAATACACATCAAATCCCTGTTTCACTGGAAGCATAGTAATGCACACATCTGACAATGCAAAGACACTTTGAAAGTACTCATTAAAATGCTGTGCTATGTCTTCATTATTAGTTATTGATGTGCCCTCAATTATTATCTGTGAAATCGGTTTCTTTTTTTCCTTCATATGGTTCCAGAATTTAGTGGGATCATTTTTAATAAAGTTAGGCAGAGAGGTGTTATAATAGTAATTCTTTGCAGCAGTTACCTTCTGTTCGAGAGAGTTTTGCGCCTCTTCTATTTTAACTGGATTCCCATCTTTTTTCTTTAACCTTTTTACCTTGCGTTTAATGCGAATAACATCGCGTGTCATCCAAGGTTTGCGAACTTTCTTATTTTTAATAGGGATGAATCTGTTTATGCAGTAGTGGCATATAACATTGAAGCGATTCCACAGGGAGCAGGCATCAGTGATGGTAAAATCAACAAGACAGTTTTCCATGTGCTCTATGATGGACACATCATCGGAATGAGAATAATCTTTGTAGCTAAGCACTGAGGAATAGTTTTGTGCCATCTGGTAAGCTAATGCTCACCAGGCGGTGGTCGGAAAGTCCTTCTTCAAAACAAACATTCCCAAAAATCCTGGCTAAGAAATACCAAGTCGAGAATTGAACTGCAAGTGCCCTGCACGCGTGTCGGCTCGCCTTAGGTTATAAGATATTAGAGAGCTCCTACGTAAACATAATCCAAAGTTGCTGTGTGTTCAAGAGACACATCTGAAGCCCACACACACAAACTTTCTTTGTCAATACACCATCTACCGTAAAGACCGTGGCGTGGCAAACGCCTCTTCTGGCGGTGTAGCAATAGTTGCTGACGAGTCTGTAGCTTGTCAATATGTCGCCCTTCAGACGCCCCTTGAGGCAGTGTCAGTTCGGGCAATTCTTTTCAGTAAGTTGGTAACTGTATGCTCCCTTTATATACCTCCGTATCATCATCTCGAGAAAACAGACTTCTATAACCTCATTGATCAGCTTCCCAAGCCCTACATATTCGTGGGAGATTTTAACGCTCATAACACGATGTGGGAAGATTCACGAAGCGACGCGAGAGGTAGATTCATAGAAAACTTCCTCGTAAACTCCAGTGCATGCCTCTTCAATAAAAAGGAGCCAACCTATTATAATCTTCATCATAATTCATATTCATCAATAGACTTGGTGATTGGCTCTGCTTCCCTTTTTTCCGACTTAGAATGGAGTGTAGTCAAAAACCCATTCGGAAGTGACCACTTTGCAGTAGCACTAAACCTAGTAACCCAACATAACTCCCCTCCGCATGTGCCTAGGTTAGGTGGAAACTAGCCTCCGCTGATTGGAAACGTTTTAAAGAATCGACATTTATATCACAAGATTTTATCAGTGAATTTAGTATAGATGGCACAGTAGCGTATTTTACCGCTTTTATTACTGACGCAGCAGAGAAATTCATTCCACAAACAAGTGGCAGCTCATTCAAAAGACGAGTGCCTTGGTGGAATGAAGACTGCAAGCAGGCACGCAAAAAACAAAATAAAGTATGGGGCATACTTCGTCGATCGCCAACAGCTGAAAACCTGATCAAGTTCAAACACTATAAATCACAGGGAAGGCGTACGTGACGGCAAGCTAAGAGGGTAAGCTGGGAAAGGTTCCTTTCAGGCATTCCTATAACCAAGAGGCAAAAGTATGGAACGGGATACGAAGTCTTAAGGGGCAACAAAGCCATCCATTACCCCTGGTAAATGACGAAGGGAACAGCCTAGAAGACTAAACTGATGCTCTTGGGGAATACTTGAAACGTGTGCATTATTCCCAATCATTCATCAATTACAAAGAAATAGAAGAACATAAGGCACTTGACCGCAGATACAGACAAAACGAACCATACAACAGTCTCTTGGACATCGCTGTACTGAAAGCAGCTTTGAACGCATGCAAAAGCTACGCGCCGGGAGCTGACAGGATCATGTACGACATGCTCAAGTACTTACACACTGACATGCAAATTACGCTCCTCGCACTTTTCAACACAATTTGGGCTGCCGGATACCTTCCAGCTAGGTGGAAGGAAGCTATCGTTGTCCCAATTTCAAAGCAGGGCAAAGACCCATCCTTGGTTACCGCCCAATAGCACTGACCAGCTGCCTATGTAAACTGTTTGAAAAGATGATCAATCGCCGTCTATTGCACTTTCTTGAATCCAAAAAGTTGCTCGATCCACATGGTTTCAGTGAAGGGTGGTCGACAACAGACCGCCTCGAGGCTAACATTCGTGACGCATTTTCCCAGTACCTTTTCTCGGTATTCCTTGACATGGAAAAAGCATACGTGGCGCTACGGGATCAGTCAGGAATGGGTATTCGGGGGAACACGTCATTGAAAGTTATTTAACCAATTCCGTGTAATGCTTTGTCCAGGCCATTTATCCTGGAAACTGGGGCGCCACAGGGTGTTGTAATCAGTTGTACCCTTTTTATTATAAATATGAACTCCTTGCGTTCATCATATGTCAATGATGTGCAAATAGGATTTAAGTTGTGTAACCTCACTGTCTGCGAACGACATGCTCAGCTTTGCCTAAACAAAGTGTCCAAATGGGCTAACGAAAATGAATTTAAGTTAAATCCCTAGAAAAGCTCCTGTGTGCTCTTTACAATAAAGAGAGGCCTCGTGCCAGAGCCCACTATCAAACTCCTTCGCCAACGCCTACCTCTAAACCCAGAGCACAAGTTTTTAGGTGTGATACTGGACACTAAACTATCCTTCCTTCCCCACACTAGGACCACAAAGTGAAATGCCTAAAAACAATCAACATTCTCAAAATACTGTCGCACACAACATGGGGCAGCGACAGAAAGTGCTTGTTGAACGAGAGCCTAGTACGGTCACGCTTAGATTACAGTGCCGTGGTGTATCACTCTGCTGTGCCAACCGCGTTAAGAATACTGGATCCGATCCATCATTTAGGCATCCGATTGGCCACGGGCGCCTTCAGGACAAGTCCTGTACAAAGTCTCTATGTGGAATTGAATGAATGGTCTCTTAATTTGCAGAGGTCATACTCTAGTTTCACTTATTTTCTGAAAGTGCATTCGAACCCTGAACACCTCTGTTACACGACCATAAACAATACCACATCTGCCACACTGTCTCGCGATCGACTTACAGCAAGAGAGCCCTTTTCACTGCGTGTCAAAAAGCTAAGTAGTGAAATGGGGGGCCCATTGCTCGAACATCGTCTAATGCCACCAGCAAAGCTGCTACCTCCGTGGCAGTGGCGGGTGGTAGAATGTGACACATCGTTTATCGAGGTCACAAAACATGCTCCACAGACACACATTCACGTGCACTTTTCTGTCAAAGTAGTGTTGCCCTGAATTTTACACGGATGTGTCAAAGTCAGATGCCGGCGTATCTTACGCAGCTTTGGGTCCTTCCTTCTCTGAGTCCGGTATTCTGCACCCTCAGAGAAGTATTTTTACAGCAGAAACCTATGCAGTATTAAGGAATCCAAACGACAAAGGACAGTAATGTTCACAGATTCCTTAAGTGTTGCAGTGATTCCACTCCTGCTCCAACTGCACCAAATGGGATTTACTGCGCCATCCTGATACAATATACGAAAATTGCGCCTAACTGCGCCAAACAGTCTCGGATTTGACGGCGCCTATCACCAATTGCACCACCGGGTAGTTAAAACGTTCAACCTTAGTTGCAAACAGGAGACGAAAAAGCACTAGCGCATGCATCACTGGAACCTGGAAAGTACCGCAGCCCTTTTCTCTTCGCCGCTGCACTGCCGATTGGTCAGTTGCCGTCAGGTGATCACTTTCCACCATAGATGGTGGATCCACGCTGCGCCAGAGCGGATACGCAGACAGACATCGCACGCTGCGCGTACGAGTCATCGACGAAGTCGGATTTTGCATTTGATGTAATTTAGGGTATATGTAACTTTCGTAGGCTTAAAACAAAACGAAAGGGCTGCACTTTCGGGTGCAGCAACCGCCAGGAGAAAGCGCTTTTCGCGATACCAATTAAGCGGAAAGAGCGACAGCAAGCGCCATGCTATCTGGCTGCACCGGATAAAGAGCGACAAGTTCACTCCCACTTCGTGAACTTGCTGATATCGCAAAGCTAAGAACCTCTTTGCGGTATATCATCGAACTCCCTAAATGCCATAATGTGATGGAAAAGCTTCTTCACGCGGTTTGCCTTGAGTAAACAAAGCTCAGAAATCCTGCATATGTGGCTTGAATGTGCACATGCAAAATGTGGCTCGAAGAGTGGCGGAATACGGGCAGCTGTGTCAAAAATAACAAAATGTAGTGAGAAAACCACTGCAATAAAGATCTATTGACCTGTCAATGTTGAAAATTAACATATAGATTTTCTCGTGTGTTGTTTATTACTGCTTAAAACAGCACGAACATGACCTGGATAATTCTGTTGATGATAATTCTACAAGTGCTTGCACAGAAACACCTTCGATATTCACGGTTATTTCGTTCGCAGGTAGAAATCGAGGCCTTGAAGTTGTCGACACGAGCGCAGTTCTTGCCTCCGGAACTGCGAGGGCTAGTTTTCCGCTTGGACTGGTGGGGGGCGATGAACCATTGGGGAAAGTGAACGGCGACGTGGTGAGAGCGACCGACGTGGGCCATAGTCACGTCGATTCGGTGAGCAGCTGTTCATCGTTGAGTGGGAGGAGATCGGGTGTGGTGGCTCAGAAGGAAAGGAGCCTTGATTTACTTCACCCGCACTAGTACGGATGTCACGACGACGACATAAACGTGCGACATGGCCAGATAGACAGCAGAAATAGCACATAGGCCTGTTGTCCTGGGTGCGCCAAGGATTAGTGGACGGCGGTGCGGGACGGCGAAAAGGAGGCGGGTTCGGGTGGACAGGCGCACGCGCAGCGTAGAAGGTATTTGCTGGTCGAACAGGATCCGTGCTGAGTGGCATTGCTGGTGACTGGCGGCGTGCGACCTCGGCATAGGTGAGAGGAGCGGAAACAGGCGGACGCTGGTAGGTGGTTGGGAGAGCCTCACAAATTTGCTCCTCTATGACCTGTCGTAGCATCGGACCAAGCGCCTGCGCAGAGCCTGGGACGCAGGAAACAAGGGACAATTGTCGCGCCACTTCTTCTCGGACAAACTGCTGTATCTGCCGCATGAGCATTGTGGTGTCAGTAGAAACGGAGCCTACAGTTAACGCTGACATGTTGGCTGTGTCAGAGCTCGGGGGGTGTGTAGCAATGCGCTGTTTCCGCAACTCGTCGTAGCTCTGACAGTACTGGACCACGTCCGTGACAGTTAGGGGATTTTTGGCAATGAGCATGTGGAAGGCGTCGTCCTCGATCCCCTTCATGATGTGTCTGATTTTATCGGCTTCGGACATCGCAGGGTTGATGCGACGGCAGAGGCCCACAATATCCTCGATGTAGGACCTGAAGTTCTCGCCGGATTGTTGGGCGCGACCGCGTAAGCGCTGTTCTGCGCGGAGCTTGCGAACAGCGGGTCGGCCGAAGACTTCCGCGAAGCTCGCTTTAAAGGCAGACCAGTTGGCAATATCAGCTTTGTGGTTGTGGAACCACAGCTGTGCTACGCCCGCCAGGTAGAAGTTGACGTTGCTGAGCTTGTCGCCGTCATTCCATTTATTGTGGGCGCTTACCCACTCATACAAAGTGAGCCAGTCCTCGACGTCGTGCTCGTCGGTGCCGTTGAAAATGACAGGGTCGCGCTGTCGTGGTACGCCGAAGCAGGCGACCGCCGGTGTTGCGGGAGCACCCTGCTGTGGCGCGTCGTCAGGCATTGCCGAGGCGGGGGGTAGAGTCCGGGTACGGAGTTCCAGGATGAAGAGGGAACCAGCACGCTCCACCAATTGATAGGACGCGTTCAAGGTTAGATGCGCTTGGCGTTTTTTTGTGAATGCCAGAAACAGGCAACGGCCAAGCGGAGTGAGTGCGAGCACCAACAACAAGAAACGTCTTCTTCTTCGTCTTCTGCTGGCGCCGGTATTTGTCACTACACTGTTTTATCATCTCTTTTCTTGTAGTGCAGTCAGGGACCATTTTCGTAAAAGTTGATCTGTATGAAACATTTCGTGTGCGGTTAAATCAGTAGCCACGTTAGAAAGCGATAATATTCACGCTTATAAAGATTCATGGCAGCGCTTGATAACTTGTCATCCTAAAAAAAAATCCTGTGTGACACACGAGCGTCGGGTTCGCTTTGCATTTAGAACGGGTGGCGCACAGTTAAATGGCTTCACTTTCCGAGTACTTGTACTTTATATCGTATCTAGCTAAGCGAAATACGGTTTTGTTTGTGGATTTCACAGGGCCCACTGCGGCAACCATTGTGCCGTTCTTCACTGTAGCAAGCCTAGAAAACCCGAGGAAGAGCTGCTCGATTGTGTTTTTTGCAACGCGTCGAATAGCGACGAGTTAGCTACGAGGGTAAAACAGTCAACAAAACAGGCCTGCGACGCATAAAGTGCTTAAAACACGAGAAATGTTGCTTAATTATGCACGTTGTTAAGCAATTTAGTATACTTCTTGGGTAGCTTTCCAACGAAACTTATTGGGAAGGAGAACAAACAAAAGAATCCCCTCTCGAGTGCCCGTCCTGTCGCTGGTCTTGCTTTGGCGCCTGTAATATGATCGTAATATTTTTATATTACGATCATACTTCCCTGTACTGCTTCGCACGCACAGTAGATGCACCATCTCATCTTTTAATTATTTATTTATTCATTTATTTATTAATACTGCGGTCTAGTTAGACCATAGCAGAGTGGTACATTTTATAGGAAACATACATTTGGGAAAAAAAAAGAACAGACAATAACAAGTCAGTATTAGAAGGACACGGCACATTTAAAATAAACGCTCTTCAAAGGACACCAAAGATTTTTGGGTTACAGCTTCGTTGGAGAGGTTATTCCAATCGTTTGTTGTACGAGGAAAAAAAGAATATTTGAAAGAATTTACTCTTTGTTTTAAAGGCATAATTGCTTGCGAATGTCGGTTTCTAGTTGTGTATCCTGTAGATGGAATCAGTATATGTGATGTGTTAATTCTGTAATAACTGTTTACCAATTGATAAAGGAACTTGAGTCTACAGGCCCTGTTTCTATCAGTCTCTGGTGGGAAAATATCCTTTTTTATTAATTCACTAATAGAGCTGCGACCATATGAGTTGTAAATGAATCTTAGAGCCTTTTTCTGTATTCTTTCTAATTTTTCAATGTTGGATTTAGTGAAAGGTTCCCAAATTACTACGGCATACTCTAAAATAGGACGGATAATGGATTTGTAGGCAAGAATGCGCACTTGAGGGGTAGCTAACTTGAGCGTACACCTTAAAAAGAACAATTTCCTTAAGGCATTGGCTGCAACATTATCTATGTGTGTATTCCAGGAAAGTTTGTTAGTAACCAGCAATCCTAAGTATTTATATTGCTCAACCTCAGAAAGTACTTGATCAAGTAGAATAAGTAAAGAGCAAGGGTCTCTTATTGTGAGTAATTCGCATGAAAACAGTTTTTTCAAAATTGATGGGCATTTGCCACTGCTCACACCACAAAATAATCTTCGCAAAATCGTCATTTAACTCCACCTGATCACGCACAGAACTTACTAATTTATACAGAACGCAATCATCAGCGTACAACCTAATATTCGTAGAAATGTCTTTAACAATGTCATTTATGAATACAAGAAAAAGCAAAGGCCCGAGAAAGGACCCAGAATTAATTGTCACCCCCTCGGAGGAAACCCTATTGAACGCCACATGTTGGCATTGATTTGAAAGATAAGCTCTGATTCAATTTGATATATCATTGTTTTTAATTATGTAGCTTAATTTGTACACTAATTTTTTGTGCGACACTTTATCAAAAGCTTTTTTTTAAATTCAGGAAGATTACGTCCACCTGCTTCCCTTTATTTAAAGCCTCTGCAAAGTCATGTATAATGCTAACTAATTGGGTAGTGGTAGAATATCCCCGCCGAAAACCATGTTGAGCGTTTGTCAATATGTTATGCTCATCAAAAAAATTGGCTATGTGTTTATGTACTATATGTTCTAGAATTTTGCAAGCTGTTGATGTTAAGGATATCGGACGGTAATTTGTAATACATTTTTTATCTCCAGATTTATGAATGGGCTTGATTCTGGCTGTTCTCCATTCGTCCGGTATGACACCCTCCCTCAATGGCCTCGTGAACAGTACATGAAGAAACTTAGAGCACCATTCCGCGTACTGCTTCAAAAAAGCGTTTGGTACTCCATCAGGTCCTGGGGACTTTTTAACATTCAAGTTTCCAATAAGTTAAGGATACCCTGTTCCGAAATTTGTATATCTGGCATCTGGGGTACTGTGTGGGGGAGCACACGCTGCCACCTTCTCCCGCGGGCGCTCGCCCGTCGCCGGCGCACGGAGCGCCCGCGACAGCAGCCGGGTGGACATCTCGTGCGCGCACACCGCGCGCTGCGGGAGCCGGGCGAACACGGGAGAAATGCACTTTGCCCTCTCCCGGTTCTCGCTCGCCTCTCGCGACGCGCGTGCCGCGCGGGAAGAGGGAAAGTATCCGGCGGGCGAGGAGGACACTCCCCTCGCGGAAAGGCAAAAAGGCATAAAAGAGCGCGACCGAGAGACCCCCGCTCTCTCTGACCTCGCTTGACCTACTGCCTGGACGGATTTTTACCTGCTGAAAGCCGTGAGTGACCTCGTTCGCGTGACTACCACACGCGACGAGGCAAGCCTATTTTATTAGTTGTTATACAGAGCGGACTTCCCTCTACAAGTGTGTTTTATTGCTGACAGCAATAAACGTTGTTGAGTTGACTCGCTGGTTGCCTTATTCGCCCGAACCCTACGTAGCTGCGATTACACGCGCTACGGGTTGGGGAAGACCCCCACATTTGGCGCTACCAACGTGGTTCGAATTCGGCAACACGGCGAGTTTTCTTTTCTGTTTTTTGGAGCTGGGACTACTGAAGTTGCAGTAAACAATGGCGACGGGCTTGTCTGACTTTCCAGATTTGTTCATGTTGTCGGAGGTCGCGGCAGATAATCAGAGGCCTAGTGCTAACGCGGCGGCAGCTTCCGAACAAACCGGTAGCTTTGATTTTGAGTGTTTCACGCGGAACAGTCGGGATCGCGGAAACGCCACGTTGGCAGGGTTTAGGCCTGAAAGTAGGCCTAACACGCCTAACACCTCGCCGCGTCATCCCGCGGACTCAGAGCCACCTATGCCTCTAAATAGTTCGACGCAAGCTGCGGATGCGTCCGAACCTTCGGGCGGTAGTATTCCGTCAAGCGAAATAATGCTGCAGAATGCGCTGCAAGTCATGCAGAGCTTAGCCGGCGCCCTGCAGAACACCATGCGGGCCCCGTCGCAGAGCGAGCGACCACGAATTAAGGTAGACATGCCTACCTATAGTGGGTACCACGATCGCACTAGTGCAAACGAGTACCTCGACCGTCTGCAGTATTATCAGCAAGCAACAGGGCTTTCAGACGCCGAACTTCTCGCGCGCGTGGTCCCTGCTTCACTGACTGAACAGGCGGCTCGTTGGTTCCGACTGGCCGGACACAGAGCCCGCACAGTAGAAGAGTTCCGCGCGAAATTCCGCGAGGAATTTCTTCCGGCCAACTACGAGTGGCGTTTGAGGAGAGAGTTGGAGTTGCGTACCCAGCATCCGGACGAGTCCCTGCTGGAGTATGTTCGAGCGATGGACGAACTTTATCGTCTCGCAAGCCCTCTCGCCACCGACGCCGATAAAGTCGAGCGCGTCACACGGCAAGCGCACCCGACTTTCGCGGCCTACTTCAGGGGATGTAGGTACCGAGACTTAGACGAGCTCGCCACCGAAGCAAAGCGCATCCAAGGGGACATCCTCGCGGCGCGAGCATACCGTCCGCCTCCACCCGCTGCGCTGTCACTCGAGCCTCGTTGCGCGTGGAACGGCGGCGGGATCGCTTCACATTCCCCGAGGGTCGACGCATCGGCATCGTTCGCCGACGAGCAGCAGGTCCAGCGTGGTTGGGAATTATCAGACCGCGCCTTGGACCCGTACGCCTACGCGCTGAAAACAGCACAGCATAACGCGGCACGCAGTGCGCCGCGGCAGGAACTGGCGACTAATGCGAGAACAGAGGAGCGGCACATGCCGACCGCCGAGCGTGGAAGCTACGGCCCGCCGGATTGGAGCGACGGGCGCCCACGCCACCGAGGCTTCGGTGGCCGTTGCTACCAATGCGGCGGACTGGGGCACATCGCCCGTGACTGCGCAAGCACGCCGGGCCAAGGTCGAGCACGTGGTTCGGGAAACGGGCGAGGCCGCCGGTGATCCACCTTGGGTCCCGGGCGGCGATCTCGAACACAACTGGCGATTTCGATTTACTTGCGCCTTTGGCTTGTCGCGTAGGAGATGTCGCGGACTCACAGGCGCCGTTCATCGAGCTAACGATAGCCCGAAAGAAGTTTGCCGCATTATTGGATACTGGGGCAAGCGCTTCTTTATTTGGTGACGAGGTGTTGCAGCATCTCCGCGAGAACAATATCCGCTTAAGAGATAGTGACATCACTTTCCGCCTTGCTTCCGGCACAGCACAATCGAGCGGTGCAGCTAGACTAGTTATTCGTTGGGAGAGACGCGTCAGGCGACAACGCCTCGTACATCTTCCCGGTCTGTCAGTGCCTGTTATTTTAGGTCGAGACTTTCTCGCCAAGTCGGGTATTTTGATAGACATCGCCAGCGGAGGTTACCGAGAGAACGGAACGGGTGTTTTGAAGCGTTTCGCAAAAGCGCCCGTGCCTGCGGCGACACGCCAGTCTCCGGGGGCGGCGCGAGCGGGCCACACCCAGCCGCAGCCGAGCGAGCAAACCGTAATCGGTAAAGACGATCAAAGCAACGGAGAGACGGTAGCACAACATTGTGCCGCGACGTTGCAAGGGGCAGCGCACCCACTTTTGTCAGAGGTCAACAGCCTGCCGGAGAGAGAACGGGAACGACTGTCATCGCTGTTGTACGAATACGACGCGATTTTCACGGACCGGCCGGGCCTCACTACGTTAGTCAGGCACAGGATAGACACGGGTGACGCTGCGCCGTGGAAATGTAATCCTCGGCCGATAAGCTTGACTAAACGGAAAGCACTTGACAGCGCCTTAGACGAACTCATCGACACAGGCGTTGTGGAAAGGTCGAACAGCCCATGGGGCTTCCCGGTAGTTCTAGTCCCGAAGAAGGACGATACTTATCGCCTTTGTGTAGACTACCGCAGGCTGAATGAGGTTACGAAGAAGGATGCGTACCCTCTACCCTCCATTTCCTCTTTAGTATCTAACCTAGGCGGGGCGAAGTACTTTACGACGCTCGATGCTAGTCGGGGATATTTTCAGGTCGAAATGGACGAGCGTGACAAAGAGAAAACCGCTTTCACTTGTCACCGCGGGCTCTTTCAGTTCAAAAGAATGTCTTTTGGCTTAGTCGGAGCTCCCGCTACTTATCAGAGGTTGATGGACCGAGTTCTAGGAGATGCGAAGTGGCAACATGCTCTCGCATATCTCGACGACATAGTGGTTTATTCGAAAACATTCGACGAGCACTTGCGCCACTTGAGAGACGTCCTAGACAGGCTGAGGTCCGCGGGTATCACGTTGAACCCGAGTAAAGCTCAGATAGCTGCGAACAGAATAACGCTGTTGGGATTCACGTTGGACAACGGCCGCATTCTGCCGAGTGAGGATAAGCTCGAGGCTATACTGAGCTACCCTTCGCCGAAAGACATCGGCGAACTGAGACGCTTTCTGGGATTGGTGAACTTTTATCGCCAATTCATTCCAGACTGCGCGGCAGTGCAAGCGCCTTTAACGAAGCTCTTGAGGAAAGACGAGCGTTGGACTTGGGGTCCAGAGCAGGAGGCGGCACTGCGCGGCCTCACAAAGGTGCTCGCTGACACGGCAGAGTTGCAGCTGCCCGACTTGAACAGGGAGTTTGTGATTCAAACAGACGCAAGCGACCTGGGTCTAGGTGCAATTTTGCTTCAGGAGCACGGAGGCATTCTCCGACCGGTTGCGTTCGCGAGCCGTTCGTTGACGCCGGCGGAAAGGAACTACTCGGTGACAGAGAAGGAGTGTCTCGCGATAGTTTTCGCTCTGCGAAAGTTTGACTATTATGTCGACGGAGTGGCTTTCACGATTGAGACTGACCACATGGCTCTCACTTGGTTGAGGCGCTTGAGTGAGCCGAGTGGTCGCCTGGCGCGTTGGGCACTGCTGCTGCAGCGTTACGACTTCACCGTGCGCTACCGCAAAGGAAAAAGCAATGCCGCAGCGGACGCACTTTCGCGAGCGCCCGTCCGAGGCGAGGGAGAAACCCTGGCCGTAGCCCGAGTAAGGGACGCGGAACAACCGTCGGTCCTGGGCGAGAGCGTGAACCACGTAGATGATGTCGGTTCCGCAGGAGTTGTCTTCAGCAGAAAGGAGCTGTTCGAGGCTCAGCAGAAGGATCCGTTTTGTCGAAAAGTGCTCGACGGGCTCCGAGAGCCGGGCGGCGCGGCCGCCGCGCACATGGAGGCAGCTGGTATTGCTGTCGGTGCGGAGCGCTCAGGAACAGCTGGTAATGCTGTGAGCGCACTGGATTCCTATCTGCTGAATTCCGACGGCGTCTTGCTGAGGTATATTCCCTCCGAGAACGACGCAAGTGAGGCGTTTAAGGTGGTGATACCGAGCGCGTTGAGAGGAGCACTGCTACGCTACTTTCATGACTCGTGCATTGCTGGGCACGCGAGCGGCCCCAAGACTTACGTTAAGTTGTGTCGCTTCGCTACCTGGCCAGGCATGAAACGGGACGTGATTCGCTACGCCCGATCGTGTCATGTGTGCCAAAGCGTGAAGCCCCGAGGCGGACGACCGCCCGGCTTCATGCAGCCTATCGACAGCCAGACTCCCTGGCAAATCGCGGCATGTGACATCATGGGACCGTATCCCACAACACCGAGCAGGAACAAATTCTTGCTGGTGGTCACGGATCACTTCAGTAAATGGGTAGAACTTTTCCCCCTACGAAAACTGACGGCACGGGTGATCATGGATAAGTTGATGGAGGTTTTTACCAGGTTTGGTTTTCCGGAACAGTTGATAACGGACAATGCGTCCTACTTCACTGCAAAGGTGTTCGTTGACTCATGCGCCGCACTTGGCATTAAGCATAAGAAAACGACAACCTACCATGCCCAGTCGAACCCCACTGAACGAGTCAATCGCAACATCAAGCACATGCTTGTCGCGTTCTCTGAAAGGCATAAGGACTGGGATACCTACCTTCCAGAGATCGGGTTTGCATTGCGATCGACAGTGAACCGCTCGACTGGGTATGCGCCTTCTTCTCTCAACCTGGGGAGAGAGCTGCCGAATCCGATGGATAGGGTTCTCGCGGATCGCAGCGGAATGCCAGTCGCGCCGTCAGCACGAGCTGAATACGCGACGCATCTACGTGCCAAGATGACGGAAGCTTTACATAAAGCACGCTGTAATCTTCGCACTGCAAGGGCACAGCAGAAGGCGCAGTACGACCGCTCGCATCGGAACGTCCACTACGAAGTGGGCGATCTGGTGCTTCGACGCCAGCATGTTCTCAGCGATGCTACCAAACAGTTCGCTGCCTCGCTGGCGCCGAAGTGGACCGGGCCGTATCTAGTGAGAGAGAAGGTTTCCTCGCTTGTTTACCGGCTCGAGAACAAGAAAGGAAAGCCGATCGGCGGACCGGTACACGTATGCGACCTGAAACGCTACGTGCCGCGTGATGAGCAGTGGGATGACGATCAGGCCCTCCCTCAACCGCGATCGGTGAGAGAGAGCAGTCAGAACAGAACGGCGAGCCCGCAGCCGCGCTACAATTTGCGTAGCAGGCGAAGGTAATCTGACTGCTAGTTGCGTAACCCGACGACTGCGAGGAACATTCGTAAGTCCGGGTGGCGTTGCGTACCGCGTGAGCATACAGCCGCGCCGGGCTGGCACCTTGGTAGTTCCTGCCGGGGAAGCGAACGTCTAGTGACCATGGAGCGCCGAGTATGGACGACGAGTCGTCAAGGCCACGACGGGAATGTGGCGTGAACGCTCGACGCGTGGGTGTGCGGTTTCACCAAAGACTGCTGTGAGGGCCAGTGCGGTGATTATCCTGTGCTGCGACTCGAATTGGTGATGATGCTTGCGAACATTCCCTTCGCAACAGACGTCGATGGTGTCCCCGGATACGGCCAACTATGCTGCTGCATGATCACAGTGCCGTTCCGTGCAGTTTGCTATGCAGTTGCTGATAATAATTTCCAGGAGCAGAGCAAGACGAGATACGGCCGTGCGAATTGCCTGCAGTACGCGCTGGAACAACTGACGCCCTTGCAGTACTGACGGCGCTACGCCGGCCTTGGAGCCGCACGAACCGCAAGCCGGCGGCCGGCAGACGACCACCCCTCCAGCGCAGCCGACACCTAGGGCGCAGCACTGAGAGCCACCTTCGAGCCCCGACAACGATCCCGCCTCGCAAGCCCGAGCAGTGCAGCTGACCAGCCGCCTCCGAGTCGGCATCAAGTGTCCGCCAGCTGAGGGCTACATCACCACAACGCTTCCTCGGTCGCCAACCTCGGCGGGTACTCAGGCAAACGGACGTCCCTAGGTGCCAGCCTCAACGTACGGGGGCCTTCTTAAGGGGGGGAGGATGTGGGGGAGCACACGCTGCCACCTTCTCCCGCGGGCGCTCGCCCGTCGCCGGCGCACGGAGCGCCCGCGACAGCAGCCGGGTGGACATCTCGTGCGCGCACACCGCGCGCTGCGGGAGCCGGGCGAACACGGGAGAAATGCACTTTGCCCTCTCCCGGTTCTCGCTCGCCTCTCGCGACGCGCGTGCCGCGCGGGAAGAGGGAAAGTATCCGGCGGGCGAGGAGGACACTCCCCTCGCGGAAAGGCAAAAAGGCATAAAAGAGCGCGACCGAGAGACCCCCGCTCTCTCTGACCTCGCTTGACCTACTGCCTGGACGGATTTTTACCTGCTGAAAGCCGTGAGTGACCTCGTTCGCGTGACTACCACACGCGACGAGGCAAGCCTATTTTATTAGTTGTTATACAGAGCGGACTTCCCTCTACAAGTGTGTTTTATTGCTGACAGCAATAAACGTTGTTGAGTTGACTCGCTGGTTGCCTTATTCGCCCGAACCCTACGTAGCTGCGATTACACGCGCTACGGGTTGGGGAAGACCCCCACAACTGATGCACTGAATTCTGGCAAACATCCGTTGTCCTTGGTGAAAACACTTTTGAAATATCCATTGAAAGCGGAAGCAATTACCTCTTCGTCGCTGTCACATGTTCCATCTATGATAAATGTCTCACTAGGATTTGAATGCAGGGTGTCTACCAACCGGGAAAACAGGGAAAACAGGGAATTCTCAGGGATTTTGAATATTCTGTAAATACTGCGGGAAAACGCAGGGAATTTGTGCCTCTATCAGGGAATAATTAATAGGGATGGGCGAATATACGGTATTGTCAAATATTCAATCGACTAATTCTATATTCGTTATTCGCTTCGATTTGAATTCAAGTATTTGATATGTTCGAATTATTCGGCGCTCCCGAATAGGCAGCCAAAAGCCACGAACGGCCGGTACACAACTCGGAGGCTATACCACGTCATGGCTGCCATACATCAATCATAAATCTCGAAGGCTATACGTTTTTGCATTAAAGAGCCTGAAATGTGCGACGCAGAAGAGCAGAAACGGCGCTAGCGCACAACCGAAACGAAGCGGCGCAGTCCGCATCGCCATAGTCAGCAGCGGAAATCGTACGCGAATGACAGCAACGACGGAACGCTTCGTGCGTATTTGTGCCTTTATTGCGTTCACCGCCGCGCATAACAACGCGTTGGCCGTGGTATTTCATAGCCGCCACCCATGGTCGCGTCGATAGCTGCCGCGGTTTCTTTCGCAGCGGTGGCAGCAAAAGGTAGTTTCGTTTTGACTTGCACGTTGGCCGCGTGCCTAAAAAGCTGCGTAGTGGCCATCCATGATCGCATAGATAGCGACCGTGATTTTGCCTGCAGTTGTTGCAGCGAACAATAGTTTTGTTCTGACTCGCTGCCTGCCTCGGCCAAGTACGGCCACGCTAGCGGCAAACACGCGCGCGTCATGCCACGAGCGGCAAGTTGCCGCGCGTCAGCGCCTTGTCACGAAGTTCACCGCGGCAATCGCGTCTCGCCGCGAGGCAGCGCGATATGATCCCGCGCGCTCTCGGAACGCGGAATCACCGTGAGCGAAAAGGGTGCGATCAGACAGTGTCCAGAAATCCCTCCATAGAACCGCGAGAGATGACGATCGTCGATCGCGGAGCGGCGGAGTTCCGGTTGCCATTGGCTCCGTGACGTCAGCCTCGTCGCTCTCGGCACCCTCGGCAAACCCCCGATTCCTGCCGCTTTTGCCGCGCGCGGCATGACGCGCGCGTTTTTGCCGCTAGCGTGGCCGTACCCGTCGACGCGTTCATAATCGCGTCGATAGCGGCCACGATTGCGACAAACAGTCCGGATACATCGCGATGGACGTGCGATCTGTTGGCGGTCAGCTTACTGGCGAAAATATAATCGGGATGTGCGTGCGGTAGTGCAAAGCGTGTCCCAAATGCATGGCAAGCGCCGCGGCCGTTCTGCGAAGGAAGTCGCGAGGCCTCGATCACCGCTGCGAGAGCCAATCAGTCACACGAGATGACGAGAATCGCAGCCTCCGCACTGCTTTTGTGCAAAATAGTGAAAGAATTTGCTCATCCATTACACTAATAAAATCATGCTGACGTAGTAAGCATTTGCTTATTGTTTTCTGGATACCCCGATAATTCGGACATTTTCTTTTTTTCTATCCCGTGAAATTCAAATTAACTAGGTTTTACTGTAATATGTGATATATACTATTCGAACTATTCGATTCGAAATTATTCTACCAAATCAATATTCGCTTCAAATTCGCTTTGAACCTCAAGTCCACTTATCGCCCATCCCTAAAAATTCGCTGTAATTTTATTGAAAAGGAACGAAAGTTGCGGTAATGAAGGGAGGGGAGGCGACGTTTAGCTGCGGCACCAAATGCGTATTTATATAAAAAATTTGTGAGGCGAGAAGGTGGTAAAGACTTCGGATGCTGCTCGACGAGTGTCCCGTTCTGATCTCGTCGAAAACCTCCGAGCCGACCCAGAGGCACCGGCAACAGTCACCAACGCCGTGCGCGTTCGGTGCGAACGCGGGCAAAACGCCGACAGCGTCGACAACCGTTCTGCACGTTGCTGGTGCTGCTGTATGTCCAAGTTTATACAGCTGATAAAACTACTATCCATACTCCGTATAGCTCTCTACTAATTTGCTATCGCAATTGATGCTTCGGCTTTCGGGTGAAACTGCGACATTTTTTTAACATGCTTACTGAAGAGTGACAACATCAGGCAACATGGTGTCGGGCTGTCTTGATGTAAAAGAAAGTTCCGTTTCACTCAGGGAATTTAGCAAAATCACTCGGGGAAAACCTGGAAAACTCAGGGAATCTGAAAATGTCAACTTAGTAGACACCCTGTGAATGGTGTGTAATCGCTCTCCAAAAATTTCCGGGAGAAGTTCTTATGTAACTGAGAACAGTTTCACCAAAATATTTTTCTTTATCTTTTGCAGTTTGTATGTTTAACTGTTCTGATACCTCGTCTATGGTACTTTTAATTTCATGACAGTTTGGTTTTAAGGACCTTCGCTTTTTTAATCTTTTAAGTTTGCGCTTCAAATGTATAGTGTCTCGAGTAACCCAACGATTTTTGTGCACATATTTCTTAGTTATATTAGGTATAAAGCGCTCTATACAGTCTTGCATAATTTGTTTAAAAAGAATCCAAAGATCGTTCACACTACATGTATTATTTTGAAAACTGCTATATAGAAAGCTCAACTCATCAATGACAGACTCATTGTCTGCGCGAGCAAAGTTTGGAAACGTTTTACTTTCATTATTGTGACGTAATAACGTACCTTTTAATGTTAATACAACAGCAAGGTGGTCCGAGATGCCATTCATTACTTCAACCATAATATTGACACGTCAATTCAGGAACATTTCCGTGTGTTGTGCAGCTGTAGTTTGCTTGCGCTTTATTTTGCGCGCCGCGAAGGATTCGGGCAGGAGATACGAAGACGGCGAAGAAGACGTTCTGCTCGATCAGAGCTGTTCTGCTGTGTGACCGGTTGTTGCTTGTGCTGTTATTACCGTGACAAATTGGTGGAGGTGCTGGGTATCATCCTATGTCCTAATTTGACCTCCCGACGCTTCAAGTCCCTACCACCATTCCCGCGATTCCGGAGGAAAACCGGGCACTTCGCCACAGCCGCCGCTTGCAAGGACTACCTCCTGAATACGGCCCATTGAGCCCAGTAAGAATGTCAGCCACAGGGGCAAGTACGAGTCAGACGTGTCACCTTTACTTGGGAGTGCGGAGAGTTGTGAGCATGCGCTACTCTCGATGGAGGAGAGACACGACCGGCGGCACAGCAAACGAGGATTTAATATGTACAGGGATGGTGAACGTACGCGACACACAACACTAAAACCTAAAGTCAAAACTAAAGGCACGCGAAACTAAAATTGATTCAACAGAAGTCTTCACTGGAACTCAAACAGCAAACTCACATTAACTACAAACTACTTAAACAAAACTATCTCAGTTTCGGAGCCTCCCTCCGCCTTAAAGTCTCTCGGTCAGTCTTAGCGCGGATTCATCAGAGTCTAGCCACCCTGCCTTCAGCCTAACTGCGTCGCAAACAAAAACATGGGCTCTTACGGACCGCTGACTTGAAGTTCCTTACGTCGGGTCCAAGTCGTATTCCTTCGGGTGTCGATGCTGCCGTAGATGCTCACGACTCGCGTTGTCTCTTTTTCGGCGGTGAGCTCGTCGGTTCGTCAGTGATGAGCTCGTCAGCTCGTCAGCGATGATGCTCGGCGTTGCTTAGGCCCACCTGCCTAGGCCTAGCGTCGGGATGCGTCGCAACTTCTTCAGGAGTGCCGACGTGTCATCCCGAGGAGATTCGAACGTGCCGGTCTGCCGCAGAAGGGGGATCCTCTCTGGGGTGCCTGGTCCTGCCGTGAGAAGCTGCAGCCCATCGAGGAGCCTCGCCCGAACTTGTCGAGGTCGACGGCCACACCTTGGATGGCCAGCGTCGCGGACTCAACCAGACCCCCAAGTCTCCCGTCGCCAGAACATAGCTGGAGATGCGACCTTCCTGACCCGGTGCCACGTTGAAACTCAACGGACAGCGCCGTTCATCCCTCGACTATGCCTCGGTTCGTGCGCCTCGCGTGCTCGTGCCGTTCGGAACGCCGGGCATCGCGTGCACCTCTTCTTTTTCGTGCCACAGGTGGCCTCTTACATGTGACAAGACGCAAGAGAGCGGCACGGTCCAATCCACTTCTACCCCGAGTGTCGTCTATCCAGCGCACGTTCCGAAGTCATTTCATGGTGACGTGTTCGAGGACGTGGAGGATTGGCTTGAGCACTTCGACCGAGTCGCTGCAGTCAATGAATGGGACGACTCTAAGAAACTGCGCTACGTTTACTTTGCCCTTGAAGACTACGCTCGCACATGGTTCGAGAATCATGAGCGCTCCATCACTAGCTGGCAAGATTTCCGACGACAGCTTCGCGAGACGTACAGCAGCCCCGAAAGGAAAGAAAAGGCCGAACAGGCTCTGCAGAGTCGGTTTCAGAAGCCAAATGAAAGCGTGCCCGTGTTTGTCGAGGACATGTCCCGCTTGTTCCGACGTGCTGATCCAGGTATGGCCGAGACAAAGAAAGTTCGCCTCTTAATGCGAGGGGTGAAAGAGCAACTCTTCGCTGGGCTCATGCGCAACCCTCCAGCTACCGTCGCCGAGTTCATAACTGAAGCGACGACAATGGAGCGAGCGCTGCAGCAACGATTCCAACAGTACGATCGCCAAAGCACCGTCGCCGCCGTGTCATGTTTCACCTGCGGACATGATTTAGCAGCACTCCGAGAGCTTGTGTGAAGCGTTGTGCGCGAAGAGCTTGAGGAAGTTCGCAAAACTGCTTGTCAGCCGACTGTTACTGCGCTTGGTGACATCATTCGTGACGAAATCAGGACCGTGACCCAACCATTGGCACCAACGCGAGCGGAAGCTCCAGTCCTGACATATGCCGAAGCCTTACGGGGCCCTCAACCATCTACAGTACGACGTTTGCCTTCCCCTGTTTCAGCTCTGCCGCCACGTCAATTTCCCGCTACAAATGTAAACTCGTATGAGTACGTAGGCACGCGAAATATCACACGGAAATCAAACGTGTGGCGCACCTCGGATAATCGGCCACTTTGCTACCACTGCGGCGAAGCGGACCATCTGTATCGTCAGTGCCCTTATCTGAGGATGGGCCTTCAGGGATTTCACCCTAACGCGCGTCGACCAAGTAATGGTGAGCGCCCACGCGAGATTGAGCAGTTCCTGGCCTCTCAACAGCAATGTTCTCCCGCACAAAGACGCCAATCAGGTTCACCATCTCCTCGGCGCATCATCTCGCCTAGGCGTTACTCTACGTTTTCTGATGTTCGCAGCAGGTCCCCAAGTCCACGCCCACGCCAGGAAAACTGAGAACAGCGACCTCCGGGGGTGGGGCCGCTGCTGATCGTCCTGACAAACACCCTCCGACACGAAAAGTTCACGACGACGATTTATCTGCCACGCCATGTTCTGATAACGACGCAGTACTTTCCGCCGATATTGCAGTAACCGTCGACAATTACCAGGTCACCGCCCTCGTTGATACCGGCGCCGACTACTCCGTTATGAGTGGTGAATTGGTGGCTACTCTCCGAAAGGTGACCACACCATGGAATGGTCCCCAACTCCGTACTGCGGGTGGTCATCTCATGACGCCGGTTGGAAGGTGCACTGCCCGAGTGCATATCTGCGGCTCTGCCTTCATTGTATCCTTCGTCATATTGCGGGAATGCTCCAGGCAGCTCATCTTAGGAATGGACTTTCTTAGAGAATATGGGGCCATTATAAATCTTCGAGAGCTGTTGGTAACATTTTCTCGTAACGCAATCTCGCACGAATGCAAATTGCACAACATAGCTTTGCGTGTCTCTGATGATTCCGTGACCATACCACCTCGTTCCAGTGTACTGGTTACCGTAGTGAGCGACAAGGACTGAAATGCCCTTGGAGTTGTTGAAACCAATGTGCCCATCCTCTTCTCTCGTCAAGTATGCGTCGCCCGCGGCCTCCTCGAACTGACCAAACAGCCTGCTTAAATCCTAATCACTAACTTCAGTCGCGAATACCAGCACTTCACGAGGCACGCTGTTGTCGCTTACTTCGAAGAAATCGGCGACGCGAGAACCAGCCTATCACTCGCAGAACTTTCCTCCCTCCAACACGATGAGAAGCAGTTTACAATTCAACTCGATGTGAATTCTAAACTATTGGCTCAACAACAAGATAGTCTTCGCTCTCTTTTGCTTTCATTTAGCGACTGTTTTGCCACGACGTCAAAAATCAAGCAGACACCCGTTGCGAAGCACAGAATTATAACCGAACCCGCCGAAAGACCCATCCGACAGCATGCCTACCATGTGTCTCGAAGAGAACAAGACGCCATTCGTGAACAAGTCAAGCAAATGCTTGCTGACGACATCATTCAGCCATCTACAAGTCCATGGGCGTCACCAGTGGTGCTAGTTAAAAAAGTTGCAGTGGCTTAGCTCGGCTATGCCAGGATATACGTAGCGTTAGCAAAGGTTCAGCTGATTATTCTTAGCTTTCCTGGTTGTCTAGATTGTCAAGGATTAGCTTGATTGTCATGCTTACTGCTGCTCCAATGACACACACGCGGTATACGTATTATGTGGCACATGTATTCATTCTTCCTACGCTCAACCGCTAATTGCCAGGCAACTACTTCGGGATCCGATGAGTCAAGCTTCTCCGTTCTTCTGCGCTGTTGAGCAGCATTTGCGCTCTCCTTCTCCATGGCTATATCACACTGGCAAATGCCAGTCAGAAGCGCAGCGGCTCCAGCGCAGTGTCAGACGGCGACTGCACAGCAAGCGCGCCGGCGCCAGTGCGTCTACCACGGCTACGACGTCACTCCTCTGGAATGCGCAGACCGGCGGCGGTGAGTCGCGCGCGGCGGCGGCGGAGTGCACGAGAGGTGCCGGCTCCGGTGGCTCCGGTGTGCAAGCCGTGTGACATCACTGATCCTTGCGCATGCGCAGCACGGCTCTTGATGTGCCGCGCGAAACGGGCTTGGCTAGGCCAGTGTAGCTAACGCTGCAAAAGAAAGACGGCACGCTGCGTTTCTGTGTTGATTATCGCAAACTCAACAACGTTACAAAGAAAGACATCTATCCGCTACCTCGCATCGACGACTCGCTGGACCGACTTCGACACTCCAGATATTTTTCATCCATGGATCTGCGTAGTGGTTATTGGCAAATAGAGGTCGATGACCGTGACCGGGAAAAGACCGCATTTATTGCTCCTGACGGACTCTTTGAATTCAAGGTTCTTCCTTTTGGTCTGTGCTCTGCTCCTGCGACTTTTCAAAGAATGATGGACACTGTTTTATCCGGTCTTAAGTGGCAAACATGTCTTGTTTATTTGGACGACGTCGTCGTTTTTTCGGAGACTTTCGAGCAGCATCTTCAGCGTCTTCGTGCAGTGCTTGATGCACTCCGCACTGCAGGCCTGTCACTCAAGCCCGAAAAATGCCACTTCGGTTGAAATTCCTTGGTCATGTCATAAGCTGCGATGGAATTCGCCCGGATCCTGAAAAAACGCAAGCTGTCGCAGCCTTCCCAACGCCTACGAACAAACGCGAGGTTCGCCGTTTTTTGGGACTTTGCGCGTATTACCGTCGCTTCGTACCAAATTTTTCGAAAATAGCTGAGCCCTTGCATTACGTAACAAGAGACAATGTCGCTTTCATTTGGAACCCCGAGCAACATCGCACTTTTTGTGATCTACAACAACGACTTCAAACTCCTCCAATCCTAGGTCACTTCGACGAAGACGCCGACACTGAAGTACACACAGACGCGAGCAATGTCGGCCTCGGCGCCGTCCTTGTGCAGCGGCAAGAAGGTATAGAAAGAGTGATCGCCTACGCTAGTCGTGCCTTGTCATCGGCCGAATTGAACTACTCGACTACAGAAAAAGAATGTTGTGTGGGCGATATCCAAGTTCCGACCATATTTGTACGGAAGACCTTTCAAAGTAGTCAGTGACCACCATTCGTTGTGTTGGCTTGCCGGTCTCAAAGACCCCTCAGGCCGCCTTGCTCGATGGAGTCTTCGCCTTCAGGAGTTCGACGTTACTGTTGTCTATAAGTCGGGACGCAAGCGCACAGATGCCGACTGTCTGTCCCGCGCTCCTGTAGAAACGACTTCGCCTGAACTAGCTGAAGACGACAGTTTCCTCTGCGTCGTCACAGCGTCTGACTTGGCTCAGCAACAGCATGATGACCTGGAGCTTCGCCCCCTCATCGACTACCTTGAGGGCCAACTTACACAGCCACCACGTCCATTCCGACGCATAATTTCGTCGTTCTTTCTCCGCAACAACGTCTTGTACAAGCAAAGCTTTGACTCCAGCTCTCAAGCCGATCTTCTGGTGGTACCATCTGCGATGCGAGAAGAGATCCTGCATGCTTGTCACGACGAACCATCCTCTGGCCATTTGGGGTTCACGCGTACTCTTGGGCGTATCCGCCACAAGTACTACTGGCCTAAACTGTCCCGTACCGTTAAGCAATACGTGAAGACTTGCCGAGACTGCCAGCGGTGCAAGACGCCGCCTATAAAACCAGCTGGCTTGTTACAACCTGTCGAACCACCTCGGGCACCCTTTCAACAAGTCGGAATGGACTTGCTTGGACCATTTCCTAAATCTTCGGCTGGCAACCGATGGATAATAGTTGCGACAGATTATCTCACTTGTTACTGTGAAACAAGACCACTTCAACGAGCTACTGCTAACGACGTCGCCAATTTCTTCATGCATGATATCGTCCTCCGCCATGGCGCACCAGCAGTGGTTATTAGCGACAGAGGGACCGCTTTCACAGCCCAACTCCTGAAAGAAGTGATGACCCTCAGCGACACTGTTCATCGTCGGACGACTGCTCATCATCCACAGACGGACGGCCTAACCGAACGGCTCAACAAGACCATCGCTGACATGCTTTCAATGTATGTCGACGTGGATCACAAGAACTGGGACAGCGTCCTTCCTTTCGTAACCTTCGCCTATAATACCGCCGTTCAAGAAACCACAGGATTTACTCCTTTCCGCTTGCTTCACGGCCGCGAGGTTACCACAATGTTAGACGTAATGCTCCTGCCCGACGCCTTCGCATCTACCACAGTGAATGCTGCCCAATATGCTCAGTGTGCCGAGGAAGCTCGTCAGCTAGCTCCCCTGCGCATTCGCTCTCAGCAACACTACGATGCTCACAGGTACAACCTCCGACACAGAGAAGTTACCTACCACCCCGGAGACAAAGTATGGATCTGGAGTCCCGTCCGCCAGCGCGGGAGGTCGGAGAAACTTCTCCGGCGTTATTTCGGGCCTTACCGGGTTCTTCAATGCCTCAACGACGTCAACTACACAGTTGTTCCCACCACGCGAAGCTCCCGCCGTACACCACATCCGGACATCGTCCACGTGGCTAGGATGAAGCCATATTACGCACGCTGACCACCTACCTTCCCTACTTCGAAGGCATCGAGACGATGCTTTTCCAGGGGGGGGAATAATGACACGTCAATTCAGGAACATTTCCGTGTGTTGTGCAGCTGTAGTTTGCTTGCGCTTTATTTTGCGCGCCGCGAAGGATTCGGGCGGGAGAGACGAAGATGACGAAGAAGACGTTCTGCTCGATCAGAGCTGTTCTGCTGTGTGACCGGTTGTTGCTTGTGCTGTTATTACCGTGACAAATAACTCGTGATATAACAAATATCATTTGTTATATTACCGCTTACAAAGAATAAATCCAGCACTGACTTAGAGTTATTGTGTTTTCTCGTAGGCTCACAGACAACCTGTAGGAGATCAAAATCATAGGCAATGTCAAGTGCTTCAGATTCAGGAGATTTGGAGCATTGGGTCGTGAAGTTAACCCAGTTAATGTTCGGCAAGTTAAAGTCACCAGCAAGGATAAGCCTATCATCACTTTTAACGTGACATTGCATATAAGACTTTAATTGTTCAAGACGATAAGCTGAAGAGCCAGGGGGTCGATAGAAGGCTCCAAGTACGTACCTTACTTTATTCACATACGCTTTGCAAAACAAGACTTCTGCATCTGGTACATCGGGCATTCTATAAAGCTGAATAGAAGCTTTATATAATATGGCAACTCCCCCACCTCTTCTGTTACGATCTTTGCGAAATATTTTGTAATCACTTGGAGTTATTTCACTGTCGAATATATCTTCACACAACCAAGTTTCCGTAAGCACTACAAGTTCGGGATCATGCAAAGCCAAAAGGGTTTCAAACTGCACTACTTTATTAACTATACTTCTACAATTTATATTTAAAATTATTTCCGTTACCTTTTCCTGCTGCCGTCATTTCCCCTTTCTAGTGATTTTGTGGCGCTTGTTAGTGACTTCATCCCAAGCATACATAGTGTCACCTATGGCCAGTTTATCAAAATCTAGCTTTGCCTTAGCACCATTATTTCTTTCTTCAGATGAGCTGAGCCATAGCTTTTTCCTAATTTCTCTTACCCTCATTGAAAAATTCTCAGTGACTGAAATCACGGAACCCTTCAATTTGGAGCATGATTTCAATATCAATACTTTTTCACGGTAATCCAGAAGTTTGATAATGGCTGGCCGTCCTTGGCCATTCCTCTTTTTCCCTAGCCTATGGCATCTTTCAATGCCATTTATTATAATAGAGAGTTTTTTCTGGAACAGATCATCTTTTATTATACCTAGAAGGCCGTCCTTAGTTTCACCACTGGGCTCATCAATGCCAAAGATGACTAGATTATTTCTTCTGCTTCTATTTTCCTGCTCATCATGTATTCGCGTTAATTCGGAATTCTTATTATGAAGCAATAGTACCTCTGACTTGAGCCCCTCGACTTCGTTTTTCAACGTGCTAATAATGGGCGAAAGAGACTCAATACCACTGATCCGTTTAGTCAAATCTGCTAAATCTGTTTCCACCCTTGCCTGTTTGGTGAGAACGTTATTGAGTGTCGCAGTCATATTCTGCTGCCCCTGAAGTAGTTGAAGCAGTATTTCATGATCGGAGGGACCAGGGTTAGCCTCAACATCACTGCACATCAGAAGACACTTTTTAAAAGAACAAATATCTGAAAGAACATTTGCTACAACCAGTGGGCACGGCAGCAGCACTAAAAAACGATTGTCGCTTCTGTAACAATACACTGGCAAATATGCACTAACCTGCATGGCAAAACAAAAGGGGTTGCTCAGCATCGTGCCCGATGTGCTGCTGCGAGGCCCACTGAACGGGATCCGATAGCCGATGGTTCTTATAGTCTCCGGAAGTCGACGTAGTCTGATGTCACAGTGGTCAGCGCAGACGCAGTTGTCCACACTGTCGGTGCAAAGTCATTGAAGAAAGGACACCGGTCGACACGTGGCGTTGATTCCCAGAAGCCAGCACTTTCTCGTCCAGCGATGCTGCGCATAGTCTGAGAACAGCCAAAAGTGTAGAAAGTGTCCGTTTGCGCCAGCATCAAGGCGGCCAAAACCTGCACGGCAAAGCAAAAGGGGTTGCTCAGCATCGTGCCCGATGTGCTGCTGCGAGGCCCACTGACAATGTAAAGGACGATGAAATGTGTCGATTTGCGATAATATAAACAGCTGAAAGCGAAGCTACATAGCTGAGCTGCTGCCACTCGAGAGACGTGTTGGACCAAATCTGGCAACAAGAGCGCAGTGTTGCCTGCGCTCGCTCCGGCGGTTGCGGTACTTTCCAGGTTCCAGTGACTTTAATCCCGATGAAGCCACAGCGCCACGCACGGCGCCGACGCGGCGTCTGCCTTGCAAGGCGGCTCGACGGCAAAATGTCGTTTCTGCCGAGGCTCGCGGCTTCAAGGTCAATTGGCGATTCATCGGCGGTTGTTATCTACTCCGTAAACGCAGCTAGTAGCTTGTTTGAAGCGCAGCATGACTTGTGATTATAATAACTGCATGCCGCCAATGTGTCCATCATTTCTGTTTCTGGATATTACCGATGACATCTGGGAAAACTAGCAATAAATGAAACGATATCAATTTGTGTGTGTGTGTCGCATGCACACAAGAGCATTTTTTTCTCCACGAGATCTGCAATAGATGGAAATGTTTACGAAGCTTCTCGTGAGAACATACGAATTATTCAAGTCATTGAATGTAAATTGCAACTTGCTTTTTCAAAATACTTCGGGATGTGAAAAATCAGCTGCTCCAAGCTGCTCCCAAATGCCAAATTGCCTGCTCCAAAGTGCTCCAAAATGAAATTTCTGATGCTCCAAAAATTGCTCCAAATCAGAAGTCCGCAGTAGCATCACTGCTGTTGTAAAAACTTTACTGTCTTTAAAAAAGCACAAGAATCCTGTTTTTATTGAGCTTTATTCAATATTGCGCACTATTTATTCATCTAATAAACATGTGATAGCATTGAATTTGAATTGAATTTGATTGACATCAAACAATTTACAAAAATGAAATTGCAATAATGCATCTGAATCCCTAGCCAGGGACTAGTTGGGATTCATTCAAGTATAATTATGAAAAAAGAGCATGTCACATAACGAAACATTAATGATAGAAACAAAAATATTTTACTAACATTATAACACTTAAAAAGACTAACATAACATGATTATCACGCTGCAATACAATTTAAAACGTTTCCTGCATTTATATAAGTAAGTTTCACAACATTAGCATACATATCGTTAAAATTGTACAATCAACAGTTTCACGGATATAGTAAGCATAACACATTGTAAGAGGGTTTATACACAAATACATAACATACAACACAAGTATACATGGTGGTCAATTGAAAATGGTTACTTGTTCTGAAAAATAAAATGGGGGGGGGGGGTTTAGCAGGTAATTTATTAAGTGGCTATATATTACTTAGAAAGTGTCTTTTCAATGCTAAGGAGCAATTTTTACTGTTTTATTTCTAGTGGAAGGTTATTCCACACGGCAACTCCGTTAGCTGTAAGTTTTCTCTTACCGTAAACATTTTTGTTTGCTGAGTAGGGTAGTTGCCTTTTACTTTGTTATGGCTTTCGTAGTGAGAACATAAAAATTGTCATGAGCAGGCTGGATAGTTGGTGCTAATACTAGCTTGGACCATTAGTGCAGTTCTATAATCAATTAGAATGGTGAACGGCATGATGGCTTCGGAAGAGTGGTAGCGTATGTGCAGTATAGTCTGAATTTGTAATAAAGCGTATTGGGGGGGCTCTTTTCGGGAGCAACTGGTTCTAGGTCTGTGTCGTATGTGTGACCCCAGGTAACTAAACAGTAATGTAAATGGCTATGAAATATACTAAAATAAATTATTCGTAATGTCGGTATGTCAAATATGTTTCGGCATTTGTGCAAGAGAAAACAAGCTTTACTAAGTTTCTTGCAAACTTCATCGATATGAGGTTCCCAGTTTAAAAAATTCATCAAGCTTAACGCCTAGGTATTTTATTGAATTCACTTGTTCTAGCGCTGAATTATTTAGTGTAAGTGTACGTGAGTGTTCTTGCAGTATTTTGCGCGGTGAATTAAAAACAATATGCTTGGTTTTCTGTGTATTTAGTTTGTTTGAAGAGAACCATTTGTGGATATCGTTAAGCTCGGAATTCGCACAAATAAAGGTATAGTCCGGAGAGTTTTGGGCATATATGAGAGCTGTATCATCAGCATACATAAATATTGAAAAGTTTTTACTACGCAAGAAAGGTCGTTAATGTACAGTGAAAAAAATATTGGCCCAAGAACTGAGCCTTGGGGTATGCCTACAGTTGTTTCAAAGAACTCGGACCTGGTATCAGCAACTTGCACTGCCTGTTTACGATTTTCTAGAGAAATTTTAAAGAATTCTAGGCACATTCCACGAAAGCCATAGCAGGAACCCAGTATGCTGGCTTCTGGGCCCTGGGCAAAGGGAAATAGAGGGTAATATGCTTGCCGCCGAAATGGCTACATCAGTTGCATCGGAAGCTGTTAATTCTACCATGACTGTCCCTACCAAAGATCTTGTAGCGCGTTAGCATGCGCCGCCCGTCAAGAAAGAAGAAGTTGGCATTCGACCAGTACCACTTGCCGCCGTCAGTGGCCGGTCGTCGCATTTCCCGACCAGGAGCACGGGCGAGTGCACTTGCGTGCAGAGGCCCCAAATCGGCGGTGGTACCAGCACATGGTCGAGGACGAGTCGTCCCGTGGCGCGTCGGTTGTCTGAAGTCCCGGAGAGCGTGGAGACGTCGAGAAGCGACTGTGGAACTGGAACCTGGATGCCGATCGGCGATGCGCAGGTACGCAGTCATCGAGACGTCTGACAATGGCGTCCAAACGGTTGTCGATGCTCGCGAGCGCGGGGTCTGCAGCGGTGGCTGGTGGCGACGTGGTCATGGCGTTGAGGCTATGTGCCCGCGAGTAGTCTGCCACTCGATCAGCCATTTCAGCGAGCGTGTCTACTGGGACATCTCCTGCAGCGACGAGGACCGGGACCATGCTCTGCGGTAAGCGCTGAAGGAACAACTCACGCAAAAGCTTCTCCTCTTGAGAGGCGGAGGTCCCGCCAATGAGCCGGCGCATGTGTCGCAGGAGCTGGGATGGGCGACGGTCACCGAGCTCTGTGGCCGTGATGAGCTGTTGGAGTCTGCTGTGTTCAGACTCGGACTTGCGGGAAATGATAGCTTCCTTCAACGTGTCGTAGGGATGGCTCGGGTGCGGCGAAGCTAAAATATCTGTGAAGTCTTCGGCTACGTCCGGAGGTAAGGAGGACACCAGATGCCAGTACCTGGTCTGTTGGCTGGTGATTTGCCGTAGACGGAAGTACGCCTCGACCTGCAGTAACCATGTGCAGGGGTTGTTTGGCCAAAATGGTGGCAGGTTGACGTGTTGGATCGCAGCCACCGCAGCACTGTTAGGTCTGGCGTCTTCTTGGGCGTCAGGACCGGTAGGCTGGGTGGAAGAGCCGGCGGGATCCATGCGGGATGGTTGGGGTTGCGTGTTCATTATCGGGTCACCATTAACTGTCGGAGCTAGCACGAGAATCTTAAACCTTTTGTACGCAAGAAACTAAAAAACCATCGGCAACGTTTGTGGGAGGCTGAAACTAATAATAAGCCATACATAATAAAACCACAGTTAGGCATGTGTACCTCCACAACGAAAACACGGCACATCGATGTCCTATTCTGTCGACTCAGAATAGGGCACACGTATGGCACCCAAAATTATCTGCTGACTAATGATGAGCCTCCAACCTGTGGCAGATGTGGCTCACCGTCCTTCATGTTTTGCTTGAATGCCAGTGAGCAGAACTTCTGCGTAGAAAGTATTTCCCTTCAGCTTACAGAGAGCATATTCCTCGCCATCTGGCAATGTTCCTTGGACCAGAGCAGTTTTTCGATAGCAAATCAGTTGTAAACTCTTTAAATGATTTTGCTCTATTGAAAGTGATAGGCACTAGACATTCGTAGCGCATGCTTTTTCAAGAGGCTGCTGCTGCGATGGATCGCTTTGCAACGCAGATGCTTCCAGGCCCTTGCATTTTGAGGGCCTTGGAAATGCAGTAGTGCTTAAAAAAAATCACAAAGGACATATTGTAGTTCATTTTATCCCGCTTCTCAATGTATTTCTTTTAGAGTACATTCATTGGTCATTTCTATAATTTTATTACATATGCATTTTACGGACTTTACAGCCACTGTTTTTAGGCCCCTCTACAGCCAACTACATAATTCATTACTTCATTGTTAACACATTAACTGTGGCCTGGCACTCTTTGGCCATACTTGGCCCTTGCACCACAAAACACCAAATGCATCATCATCATCATCAAGAATAAAAGAATAGTTTGACAAAGAGCACTGACTTTCCTTCAACCTGATCTGATCTCCTAAATGTGCTTGGAAGATAGCTTATGATTGGTTGATTGCAATCGTGAATGATGCAGAGGAGAAATGAAAGGTTTGTCACGAGAGTGTGTTCAGTGCCCCGTTAAGTGCAGCTTGGAAGCTTAGCTTAAACATGTGTGCATGCAGGATCGGGAGCGGCTGTTCTGCTGCCACGTTCGACGGAGGAGGTGTCCGCAGTTCTGTCGCATTGTCATGGCCGCCGCTTGGCCATCTGCCCACAGGGCGGCAACACGGGCCTTGTGGGTGGCAGCGTGCCGGTCTTTGACGAGTTGGTCCTCTCGACAGCACGCATGGCCAAAGTGAACACCATCGACCCCTTGTCCGGTGAGTAGTAGAAATTGCAGACAGCTATGCACCGCCAGTGGGAGATATCGCGGTGGGTTTGCCTTCTACATTTTGCCGTGAATATACCATGCTGCTGCAGCAAAGTCTATAAGAAGAGCAGAGGTCTATAATGTTTCTTTTTATGTCCAAGTTTGCTGTTGTAAGACGTAGTGAAAACTAGAAAACATTCGCGCGGCAATTTTGCAAGTATTCGCGGGCTTGGAAAAACACCTTTATGTAGCACGTATTAAGCAACAGAAAGCTGTATTGGGAGTTTTTCATGTTGCTCTACAATTTTCTCATCGACACTTTTCATCTGATTATAATATGACAAGTTGAATAATTAAGTAAGACTCATTATGTAATTAGGCAGAATGCAAAAAAATAATTTGAGTATCTCCAAGCGACGGCAAACAACATTACCTTGGTTCTGTCCAGCTACGTGGCCTTTGGATATCTTTAAACGTTGGTGCATGATAGTTGGAACACCCTGTATCGGCAATAGCCGTGAAAGTGATGTGGATTACATGTAAAAAATTATCACATATTCACGAGCAATAACTGAATGCAAAAATCTCTTTGTTTGGTAGACCAGGGCTTGACCTGTATTCTTTCTCGTGTTTCGTTTGTTTGTGCAAGAATGGATGGATAGTTAGAATTTTCTACATTCCAAGAATGGATAGTTATGCAATGCAGATCCAAGAACAACTACTCTCCAAGATGTGTGAAGTGAGACTTCTCTGAGCACACATAGCTTCTGCAGTGTTGCCTGCTAAGTACAACAGGCAGTGATAGCAATGCACCACAAAAATAATAAGGCCGACACAAAAAAAAAAGCAAAAACGAAATTCTGTACCAGAATTGCATGTGCCCCTTGACTTGCACAGGCAAAATATTCTCAAAACTTGCACCATGACAATGTGCAGCTTTGTGTGTAAAATAATGCATTCAGAATGTGTTGAACCAGGAACTGCTGCCAGCTACTTTGGCGATACCAGGAGCTGGCACGGCTTAGGGGGTCAAGATTAGTGGGCAATTTCCAGATTATATTGTCTTGTTTAGCAATGTTGGGAACAACAAAACCAGCACAACCTGAAGAATAATATACGAGAAATAATATGCGAGAGAAGAAGGGGCTCGATATTGTTAATCTTGACCACATTAAGCCAACAGACAATGAAGCCAAGGAAAGCATTGGGGAAGTGTGGTTGGAATGGGAATGTAGAAAATAATATGCGAAAGACTAAGGTAATGCCAAGGGAACAAGAGTTTCTGATTGATGTTAGAAAAAATGTACATGTGTAGACTGTGGGGTCTCACACGTGCTCTTGGGACAAAGGAACGACAACACAGTAGTGCAAACAATCAAAAGGGCATTTAATTTCACCTTTCATACGTTAATATACGCTAGCCGAATTACTACCAATAGAAAATTCACATGGGCGTGCGACAAATCAAGGAAGTCCGACTCACTGCGACCGGATAGCGAGCGAATATGTTCGCCCGATGCTATCACACCATCGCCTAGTCGTTCACAGGTACGGTCACGCGAACGGTGGCGCGTTCAAACGATCTGTGTTCGTCCATGTCCTGCTCTTAGCCTCGCGAGACGGTCCCGCGAAGCGGGCCGGCGCACGCGCAAAGCGTTCATGCATGTTGGTCGCCGATCCCAAGCCAAAGAGGAAGCGCCTTCGACCTTTTTCTCCCAAGTCACCCCAACGTTCGGTGCCGTTAGCATAGCGATACTCGCGGCATTTCTCGCAATGCGCCGCAACCACCACGGCCGGCGCTTAGCCACGCGGTGACGCTGGATTACAGGAGACGCGTGAGAGTCGCGCATCCCCACAAGACACAGGCACAAGAGAAGGGAAATGGATATAACACAAGCACCAGCTATCAAATGAAAAGTCACACTGAGAGACATATAACTTATCTGTGGATGCTCAGGAATGGCACCGCCACCCGCATGATTGACGGGTGGCGCTCCTGGGATTGCGCAGGTAAGTCTAACTTCTTCTCCGCCACTAGGCGACCTTTTAGTTGATATTTGTCCGTTTCCCTCTCTTCTTTTTAACATGAATCCATATCACCTAGCTCAACTCTGTGTCGTTCCAAGCTTACGATTGGTAGTCAGCCTTTATTAAAAGGTGTGCATGTTTACCAAAGTCAAGTATTCACAGGAGACCCAGGTTGTGAGAAGGAAATTTCCAGGTTAATAAAAATACTTGTGAGTGCATGTGGCAGACACCTGTGAACAGCAGCTTCATAACATACTTAAAAAGAAAAGTGTGTGCATTCTAACATTTGGGCAGAAACTTAGAGCATAGCAAAGTAGCTTGAGAAGCTTGTTACGGTAACACAGCCAAGACAAGGAAACTTGCAGAGGTCAGCTGGGCACAAGACGAGGCTGATTCTCTGCAATGTGTATGAGCAAACCAACCAAGATAGCGAGCGGCTGACACTACGTCGAGAGAATCATGTCGTATCGCAGGTGGCTGGTGCAACACCACGAGGCATTTTGCTGAGCTATTCTCAAGTTTATCACTCTGTCTGGTCATGACCAACTTTGTTTACTTATTCCAGTTACTGTGCGCTTATCTGTGACTGCCAAACGCTACAGCCATCATTTGTTTCCAATCCTTTGGTGCCTCTCTCTCTACATTGTGTTGGTGTAATAACCACGTGGCCCCGATTTTGTTGGCAGGTTCCAGAGATGTTGTGCAGGCGGTGGAAACAAGTTAGAGAGCTCGGGACTTTGGGGCATGGTCGAGAAGAGTAACCAGTGTGAACCTGCAGGTGCAGTGTCTTGTGAGGCCGGCTGCGTGCTGGAGGCACTGGACGCACGGGTGGGGGAGGAGGCAGCACTCACAGTTCCCCTCGACTTGGGCGCCAAGGGCTCCTGCCACATCGGAGGCAACGTGGCCACCAACGCAGGAGGCCTGCGGCTGCTCCGCTATGGCCCGCTGCATGGTTCCGTGCTCGGACTGGAAGCGGTACGTGTTGCGTTTTATACTCGTGCACATTCTCGCAGCATAGTGCAATTGGAGGCAGCCATGAGTGACAAGGATGAACCACAAATGGGATCATTTCTCGCCAGGGGCAATGGCAAAGCTCTGCCATTGGTGTTTATAGGAGGCCTATGAAAACTGGTGGCTACCGACCTTCGATGAAGACACCTCATAAGCTGTCACTCCCAGGTCAGGAAGCGGTGGTACAATTGATTACTTGTTCGCCAGAGATGAACGTTTCTCATTCCTTCTCGTGTTTTATCAATCCACGCACTGCTTGTCACCGTGGTGCCAAGTCAACAACACCACTAAGAATGAGAACAGACTCGAGAAGAAGATGCGGGGCACGAGTTCGATCAGTGCATCGGCTGTATTCATGATATGATGCCTGTGCAGTCATGTGAAATATGGCTTACATTGGCAATTATGAACACTGATATTCTGATTATGCTCAGTGTGAAGAATGGTGGTGGTAATATGCAGTGCAAAAGAACAACAGACACGTTTGCTGCATCTAATAAATTTAATCTGCGTTTGTGTCTCACTGAAATGGATTCCGAACCTACATCTTCAGAACCGCAGCTTGGGCTTGTTGGTTTTCCATCCTGGTGTTAACCTTAGACGGCAACACGAGTCGAGAAGATGACACCACGAGTGCTGACTTTCAACAACGTTTATTTGAAGGAAACACAGCTGCTTATAGGAATCACACGTGTCACAGACACGTCTTTGCACATCATGTGACACACGCACTTCTGTGCACTCGCTACAAATATTGCACGTGCAAGAGCTCAAGTTCATTATCTGTTAGCAACAAGGACGGCGTACTAACACATTGGTCACCAAGTCTAGCAATCTCGGCTGCATCAGTAATTTCCCGAACCAGCTGGTCATTGTGTTTTTCTAGCACTTGACAGCATTCGAATTCTGCGGCACAAGTGTTCTGTGGCACAAAAGACCTACATCGTAACATTTGCATCATTGTGCTGGGAAATTCCAATAATTCAAATTGATGGATAATTCAAACTGCTCTGTTGGTCCAGGTAAAGTCCTATGTATTTGAATAAAGAAAAACTCGCACGAATTCAAACTCCAAAAAATGGTTGTTTCGAACAAAATTTCTCGTCCCATTTTCGAATGACCGAGCCAAAGTGCGTTGCTAGCTACCGTAATGTTGTGCGCCGAGAGCGTACAACATCTGAGGCTGAGAAGCAAGTGGGTCACGTTACTCCCCTCCTAGAACATGCTGGATCGCACATCCATACTTCTTGGTTCGTCCTTGCACCATCAGCAAACACTTGGACTTTATACGGAACCTATGCTTTTTTTGACACGTGTCGTCACACACTGATCGAGGAAAGATAGTACTTTTTCAATGCGAACCCAGAAATGGTTTTGTGCACTGTACTACACAATTGATTGGGTGCTATATTTAAAAGGGCTCTCCTTATTTAGAACCACGGAGTAAGATAAGACAGGAGCGCCGACTCCGCTCGTCTGGAAGGGACACATCCTGAAACGCCTGTTCCTGTTTCACAGTGTGTTCGCCAGATGGCACTACGGATGGGGAAAAACTGTGGAGCGGTGAGGCGGGCCCAACAAACCGACGCAGCAGAGGCGCGGGCAGGTCAAGCCAAAACAAGAAAAGAAAAAAAGCTCGGGTTTTTCGGTGTCTTCGTCATTGCTACAGTTGCCATAGCAACGGCGCCTGCTTGCCTATCCATTTTGTCGTCTGCTCCACTCATGCCCTGACGCCTGTAGCGTGCATAGCTGGCATAGCTCTTGTGGTTGACAGAGTGACGTTAGCAGGAGAAACAAGGCATGTATAATTTTATTTCATTTATTTTGTACAAGCCAAATGCAGGGCATTTGTCAGGTGGGCCACATGGAACTATACAAGGCACTGGAACAGAAAATAAACGAATGACGGAAATTAAGATGGAAAGAAAAACTAGGCAAATGGTAAGGAGGTATAACGGCACTTCGTGCGGTCTCAAGCAACGACTGACGACAGCAAAAAGAAGCTTTTAATGCGAAGGTGACGTTTATCACTCTTTTTATCTGAGCACGCATCAAGTGCTAAGATGCTTCGCTTGCTTCTTTTTTTCTCACGATGCTTTTCGTGTCACCCGGTTCCCGTGTGAGCAAAATTGCGGGATTCTCATTAAAACATAATAATTGGGAATTCCTGCCAGTGTTTCCGGCTTATGGATTTCACAAGGAAAGCTCAAATTATGTGTCTCCATAACTGGGGGAATCTTCTCGAAGAAAAGGCTGAGAATTTACATTACAGCACGTCTCTGGACAAGGAAAGGAACCTGCACTGTGTGTAGTTGTAGACAAATTGAGCTCCTGCCGTCCTTCCGCATTGATATCTTCTGGTTCCTCCTGGTGTTCAGCATCATTGAGCTGCGCCAGGCTTCCCTCAAAAATTGAAAAAACGGCTCCACTTCGAAGTTAAGTCACTTTCTTTACATCTAGTAGGACATCGCCTTGGTGCTCGCTGAAGTACCTATAAAAACATGAGGTGCTTCTAGAAGTGTCGCGCACATATTTCGTTCATTGCTTTAAGCGCTCGCTTACTTTCAAGAATTTCTTGACGTCACTGCTGCAGTAGTTGAAGATCAGAAGGCGCCACGAAGAGTGAAAACTTCTCGCGACCGTTGCCATACCCATATTTATGCCCATGCCGGGAACAAAACACTGTCCTGTTGCTCAGTCTCTTCACGCACAAGTATTAAGATACCTTGTTCCGTCAGGTATGAACATACTGCTCACTTGGTAAACAAAGGAGGAAGGTGAAAATTTTGCACCTTCACTTCCCCGCAGACATTGAGGAGTGAAAAACAAGTACTCCTATTGTGTCTTTTTGTACAACATCATTTATTGTCCCTTTCCTCTAAAGACATGTAAAAATGTTTCGCATATGTGCATAAAAGCGGTACTGTGTGCTTATTTGCGCTTTTATTATTTGTGCGCATATATTTTTTTTGTGTTTGATTGCTGTTAAATTGAGACGGCGGAGGGCCCACGTTTCTAGCAAACGACGCGTGCCACCCTGCCCATTCCGCGCTGCTGCCGGTCTCCGCCACTCAGCACATGCGCACATGGAAGCAAGCTGTTAGTGGTTTCCACGTGCCTCGACAGATGGTGCTACGCGATGACATTAGTCGGCTGGCGCAGAAGGGAAGAAGAAAGCAGAGAGCAAAGGCATGAGCTGGACCCCCGGTGTCCGTGTTACACGGTTTGTCCCGAGCAAATGCGTTGCGCGGCAGCGGAGTCGGCGCTCCTGTTTATATTACTCCATGGTTAGAACTGCATTTTATTCAAATAAATATCTGGTCCCCTTCAAGTATTACATTTGCCTCACCACATTACATTTTTACAAACATTGCGATTGTGTAATTAGGGTTGCATTTGAATAATATTGGCGTAAACATAAACACTTACAGGGTTCGTAGCAGTCCTTGAAACCCTTGAAAACCCTTAATTATTTTGAAGTCCTTAAATATACATGAATTTCTTCAATACACTTTCGTTCAGCCGGTTTTTAGTGGATGCCTGTTGAACGCCTCATTCAGGATCGCCAGTCAGCCTCTAGACTCTGTAAAGGAGTACGTTTATCTAGGTCAATTACTCAAAGGGGACCCTGATCACGAGAAAAAAATTTACAGAAGAATAAAATTGGGTTGGAGTGCATACGGCAGGCATTGCCAAATCCTGACTGGGAGCTTACCACTGTCGTTGAAAAGAAAAGTGTACAGTCATTGCATTCTACCGGTGCTAACATATGGGGCAGAAACTTGGAGGTTAACAAAGAAGCTCGAGAACAAGTTAAGGACTGCACAAAGAACGATGGAACGAAAAATCTTAGGACTAACCTTAAGAGACAGGAAGAGAGCGGTGTGGATCAGAGAACAAACGGGTATAGCTGATATTCTAGTTGACATTAAGTGGAAGAAATGGAGCTGGGCAGGCCATGTAATGCATAGGATGTATAACCGGTGGACCATTAGGGTTACAGAATGGATACCAAGAGAAGGTAAGTGCAGTCGAGGTCGGCAGAAAACCAGATGGGGTGATGAAGTTTGGAAATTTTCAGGCGCAACTTGGAATACGCTAGCGCAAGACAGGGGTAATTGGAGATCGCAGGGAGAGGCCTTCGTCCTACAGTGGACCTAAATATAGGCTGATGATGATGATGTTGAATGCCTGGCAACTACATACTCAAGCCAATCAAAGCATCCAATCCAATCCATTTCTGTAGCCACAACGCAGTAGTGTGGTAGAGTGTACTAGAATACGGTCGAGTGGGACGAGCGGCTGGGGCAGGGCATGCTTTGCAGTGAAGCGCCCGACTTGGAAAATTACTGTGGCGGCGCCGCGATCGAAGTGGATTGGGCCACATCAAGGTCGCGCCGTTGGAAACTATTAGCGATACTGATCCGCATGGTCATTCGTACTACTTCGCACGCTGGTATTTGCGTTCAGACCTCTCAAATGGTGTTCATAATTGCATATGACATGTATTTATACCTTAAGCATAAATTCCTTTCTTTCTCTTCTTTATTTTATTTTTTAATGCCACTCGGTGATTACGCGTGCATTGCGGCCCCAGTGTCGGCTTTCATTCCACTGTGTTATTGCACGGTTCCCTTTGGAGAACAAATATTTTTCTCGTTCTTCAAGCTGCATGTATCTCTCGTGTGTATTGTTGCGCATATATGTAGTTTTCCATCAGTCGGTCTTGCGAAACGCAGACAAAGCAACATATGTAACCTTCCTGCTTGCCGCTTCAAACAAGTAAAGCATATCTGCCCCATCCGGCGCCTTGTACGCTGATTTACAGGAAGCATTGTTATAGATTAAAAAAAAAGAGTAAACCGCAGCGCAACATTCCATTCAAGTGTCTGCCTTCCTCGCGTAACAGAATGCGGCGTAATTGGTACAGGGTCATTTATTGCGGTTGTACTTTGAGCGCTGAAAACAGTTTGTTTGTCATTCTATATGCTAATCTTTGGCCGTAAGTCGTACGTGGAATTTTTTCCCAGTCGATACTTCAAAGAATAAAAAAAAAGAAAAGAAAAAAAGCCTGCACAGTAGCCTAATTAGTGGTCATATAGTGGATACAGCGTTACAATGCTAAACTGGAGCTCGCGGGTTCAATCCAGGTCGCGCAATTCGATGGGAACGAAATAGAAAAAGACTCGTGAAATTCTATTTAGGTGCACGTTAAGAACCCCAGGCGGTGAAAACTAAACCGGGTGCCTCAACAGAGACTTCCTCGGATAAGTGAAAGCAGCCGTTTATAACATACAAGCTGAGTTGAGAGGTCATACATTGCGGAACGTGGTTTTGCCACGTAAAAACGAAAAATTTGTTTAAATAATAAAAAATAAAAAAGAAGGTGGCTGCGTTCTTCGGCTGTTTTCTAGGTGTGTAAACAAAATAAATTATTCTCGAGTCTGATTTCCGAGAAAAACATGTTACGCTTATCCTATATATCATACATTAATGTAATGTAATGCCGTTCCGCAATGTATCACCTCTCAACTCAGCTTGTATGTTATAAACGGCTGCTTTCACTTATCCGAGTAAGTCTCTGTTGAGAAAGTCTCTTTCACAAACGAGAAAGTCTCTGTTGAGAAAAACACGGCTTGCTGCTCGAGCTGCAACGTCGGATGCACTTATCCGGTGCACTATCATAACGACCATAATGAAACAAAGGAACGGCATGTCTCACATTCACGTAGCGATATGTGTAGATCTTTTGCGATCGTTGGAGAAGATAAGTGTGGTACCACATGGGGCACCCAGTTTTAACGGGTTGCAAACATGGTGAGACTGTGGAACAAAGTTTTCCTTGTCTGAATCAAGTTAGCAGATTTACAGGCTGCCCCAAAACAGGGCGTTTATACTGAATGACAGCTAGGAACTTCTTAAGCAGGACTTATTAACAGCTGTGCGTTAATTCGAGCAGGAACTGCGCTTCTGCGCAACAGCCACGACTCCCCGGCAGCACAATCATTCGGAATAACAGTCCTCACTTGCATCGGTCACTCACCTTTGGGACTGTAATAGTGCTTTTAAGCATTACATCGGCATTACATTAGGCGTCGTACAGTATAACAATAACACTTCCACACATATATATATATATATATATATATATATATTGTTACACGGCTCTGCACAATATTGCTACTTGACGAGGAAGAGGAACGCGAGCTGGGGGCTGAAGAAGACGACGGTTCAGTGACTGACTGGTTGTGTCAATCATTGTCAATCGTGTAAATATTGTAAATATATTTTCCCGTCTTGCTTCTTCCCTCCGTCACATATTTGGTGGAAGTGCTGGGTACTACTGTGCACTACGGAGCTCCGCAGCGGACGTAGCCTGGCCACTAACAATATAACGAGCGCTGGAGCTGGTGCAGGGACAGCCACCATGCCGACAGGAGCAACCGCTACCCCAATGCCGACAGTCATCTTGTCCCAGCCCCGCGACCCAGGCACGTTTTCCGGGACCGACAACCTTGACGTCGATGAGTGGCTCTACATGTACGAGCTTGTCAGCGCCCATAACAAGTGGGATCCAACTGTTATGCTGGCAAACATAATTTTCTACCTGCAAGGCACGGCACGGGTCTGGTTTAGAAACCACGATGAAGAATTGACTAGCTGGGAGCAATGCAAGCAAAAGCTCCGCGAGTTATTCGGCAAGCCTGTTGGCCATCAGCTAGCTGCGCAAAAGGAGCTTGGGTCTCGCGTCCAGACGTCGACCGAATCATACCTGACATACATCCAGGATGTTCTCGCCCTTTGCCGCAAGGTTGACGAGCGGATGTCGGAAGAAGACAAAGTGAACCATGTACTGAAGGGCATAGCGGACGACGCTTTTCATCTGCTCGTATATAAGAATTTTTCCACCATCGACGACGTCATTAATGAATGTCGACGCTTCGAAGAAGCAAAAAGTCGTCGCATCGCGCACCAATTCACGCGTCTTCCAAGCACAGCTGCTACGTCGTCGTGCGAGGATCTTCACTCTCCGCTTCAGCCGCCAACGTCCGAGAGCCTCGTTCGTGTCGTTCGGCGAGAGATCGAAGCCGCGGCACCGGTTGGCTTCCAGACCTCTGCTACCGATTCTCGAGCGACAATTTCCCTTGTGCAGTCTGTCGTACGCGAAGAGTTGGCGAACCTTGGCATTCAGTCTGTCTGTTCCGTCAACCGATCGGATACGTACGCCTTCTCTACGATCCCTGCTTCGCGACGCCAGTACCCCTCTCGGCCTTTTCGCAACCCAGCTGAATGGCGAACATCCGATGACAGGCCGATTTGCTTCAACTGCCGACGCGTTGGCCACATTTCCCGTCACTGCCGCAATACCTGGACGTCATCGCAATATCGGTCTGCGTCTCCGCCTTACCGCCGCTCACCCGGTACTCGACCGCCACCGGAAGATTCCACAGAGCCATACTACTCTACTCAGGCGTCCGCATCTACACGACAGAGTCGTTCACCATCACCACGACGTCCCCTGTCTCGCTCACCCACTATTCGCTGTTCTCCGTCCCCCATGTACCGGCGCTCTACGGGAAACTGACGGGTGCAGCTCCGAGGGGTGACGCTGCTAGATCGACCCGGACTGCAATACCTCTACTGACCTTACCGACGGATAGGAATTTACTTGATGTGTATGTGGATGGTGTCCCTGTTACTGCTCTGCTTGATACCGGTGCGCACATCTCTGTGATGAGTGACCAGCTTCGTCGACGGCTCACTAAAGTCCTGACACCTGCGGCGTCCTGTGTTGTGCGAGTCGCTGATGGAAGAACACTGGCCACAATAGGAATGTGTGCCGCTCGTGTGGGCGTCGCTGGCCGCCAAACATCTGTATTATTTACTGTTATTTGAGAATGTCCCCATGACGTTATTCTAGGCCTTGATTTTCTATCCGCTCACTCCGCACTTATCGACTGCTCCGCTGGACTTGTTCAACTCGATTGGCCTTGCCCTGACCCACCCGAGGAAGTTCCTAGCAGACTGTGCTCAGCTGAGCACATTCGACTCCCCCCACAAGCCATGACCTGCGTCCTCCTCTCCCCCGATCCACCTGTGCCTGACGGTGACTATATTGTTTCTCCTCTCACGGACGTTCTCCTTGCCCATCACGTTGCTCGTCCGCACACCGTCGTCACTATCACCAACAACTCCACCTGCCTTCCTCTCGTAAACTTCGGAATTGGGGACCACGTCCTCCCGCAAGGCATAGCCTTGGGTACGCTGTCCTCCTCCCAAGATTCCCAGTTATCAGCCTTGACTGTTGATATTACGTCGTCTACCCTTGACTCTGCATCTTCTTTGCCGGCTGTCTATCCGGAGTTAACAAACATGATTGCTCCCGATCTTCCGCCACACCACGCCGACCAGCTACGCCATCTGCTTGCCTCGTTCAGCGACATTTTTGACCTGCATGGTCGCCCTTTAGGCCAGACCTCTCTGACGACACACCGTATTGACACCGGTGACGCACACCCTATTCACAGGCGACCATACCGCGTGTCTTTGCATGAACGCAAAGTCATTCACACGGAGGTCGAAAAGATGCTCTCTCGAGGTATCGTCGAACCGTCATCCAGTCCTTGGGCGTCCCCTGTCGTTCTAGTTAAAAAGAAGGACGACACCTGGCGCTTCCGCGTGGATTACCGGCACCTTAACAAGATCACAAAGAAAGACGTTTATCCTCTACCACGCATTGATGACGCCCTCGACTGCCTCCACGGTGCGAAGTACTTTTCTTCCATCGACCTTCGTTCCGGCTACTGGCAGATTGCCGTCGACGACTTGGACCGCGAGAAGACTGCCTTTATAACGCCCGACGGCTTATACCAGTTCAAAGTCATGCCGTTCGGCTTATGTAATGCTCCAGCTACATTTGAACGCATGATGGACACACTCCTGCATGGCCTGAAGTGGTCCATCTGTCTTTGCTACTTAGACGACGTCATCGTTTTTGCTCCTACATTTGCCTCGCACCTGGAGCGCCTCTCGCTCGTTCTTTCTGCTTTTCGCACTGCTGGCCTTCAACTTAACTCATCTAAATGCCACTTCGGCCGCCGCCAAATTGCTATCCTCGGTCATCTTGTTGACTCATCTGGTGTGCGCCCAGACCCGGACAAAGTTAGTGCCGTACAGAACTTTCCTGTTCCAACCTGTACTAAAGATGTCCGAATATGTGACGGAGGGAAGAAGCAAGACGGGAAAATATATTTACAATATTTACACGATTGACAATGATTGACACAACCAGTCAGTCACTGAAGCGTCGTCTTCTTCAGCCCCCAGCTCGCGTTCCTCTTCCTCGTCAAGTAGCAATATTGTGCAGAGCCGTGTAACAATATATATATATATATACACACACATGGTGGTTTTACCTGCTATGCATATTATTTCTGCAAATGAGAGTTTTCTATCCAGTATTTACTAATAAGTATGTTTGTTACTGCAAGCACGTGCGCTTGTTCTGGTCGGGAGTTCTCACTTTTCCAATTGGTGCATTTAGAATTTTTGTTATTTCTTCCTTTACATATATATTCTGAATAGAATATATACGTAAACAGTGTAGACCGCTTATGACGTAAGTTGCCGGAGTCGCGAATATCCGCGCTATAAGCTGTACCGCACTATAACCAAAGCAACAATTTTCAAGACCCGCACATATGCAAGACATGTGCACCGAGCCGCCACGCGTATGCAACAGTCGAGGAATGTGGCTAGAACGTTTGCATTCAATGTACAGTCAAATCTCATTAATTATGTTACGGGGATGTTGGGAGTATAGACTGGATGTATTTACAATATATACACAAGTAGGGTTAGTGTGGTCGAGATAGCTGACCAGCAACAACACGCAACAGCCAGTGTCTCTCGATCTTCTTCTTCTCTTCTTTCCTCCTATCTTTCCGTAACAGAACCCCCGGGTGCTGAAGCACCGTCTCGGTGCATGTCAGGCGAAGAACTGCGAGCGAAGTATGGCTTCAACCGCGAAACGTGCACGATGTCAACTGGCGTCGGACTTGAGGACAGAGCAAACTGTAACGGCGAGATCTCGTAATTGATGTCGTTAACTTGACGTAGGACTTCATAAGGCCCTGTGTAGCAAGAGAGAAGCTTCTGGGAGAGACCGACATGACGACATGGGTGACCAGAGGAGCGCCCAAGCACTTGGGCGAACTTAACGTCGCGATGGCGCCGATCGTACCGCTCTTTCTGTATATCCTGAGATGCCAATAGACGAGCTCGGGCGACTTGATGAGCCATGTGAGCGCGATCGATGACTTCACGAGCGTACTCAGTTGTAACACGTGGCACAGAAGGTAGGATGGTATGGTATGGTATGGTAAAACTTTATTATTGTCCCTCGGAACACGCGTCAGCACGTAGCGGGCCGCTCCCACGTCAGCACAGAAAGGCCGAGCCTCTCTGCTGCGTCGCGGGCCCAATGGAGGCAGCCAGTATGGCTTCGTTGCCATTTGACACCATCATCGGGCGCGATGGAGGCAGCTGCAACAGCCACACGATGGCTGTGCAAACTAATTCATTCAGAATATGGCAGTGGAACTGCAGGGGGTTTCTGCACAAAAGGGCCCCCTTGCAGTAATTTATTCGCTCGCACTCGGAAAAGCCTCACGTAGTACTCCTGCAGGAAACACTAACTAACAGCGTCGTGCTGCCCGGCTACCGGTCTGTCGCAAAACACGACGAAGGAAGAGGAGTGGGTGTACTGATCAGCAAAAAGCTTACCCACGTCGTTCATGACCTCAAGCTGGCGTCGAGCAAGGTCGAACACGTCATGATAGAAATCATTCCCGGCCCGGCGAACAGAGAGAGCATCTTTGTTTTGAATGTGTACAGCAGTCCCAGGGATCTGAGGCAACGCTTCAGAGCCCTTGTCTCCAAAGCTGCACATCTCGCCAGAGGCGCTCCCCTGGTCGTGGCGGGTGACTTCAACGCTCCGTATCATACGTGGGGCTACCCGTATGACACCCGTAAAGGGGAGGACCTATGGAGAGAGGCAATAAATCTGGACCTGATGTTGGTCACGGACCCTGCCTTCCCTACCAGGTGCGGTACGTCATCCAGCCGGGACACGACTCCGGACCTCACTTTCGTCAGGGGATTGCAGAGGTGAACTGGACAAACCTTAACATGGACTTTGGCAGCGGCCACTACGTCTTGGCCACTGTCCTTCGGATCGAGCAGAACAGACAACGCAAGTTCCGATTCACCGACTGGGACAAGTTCCGCAAGCTGAGAGAGGAGAGGACCGGGGAAGAGAGGCCCGACCTAGAGCGATGGATTGCAGAGATTCGTGAGGACATTGAGGGCGCGACCAAAGAGGTTAGCACAGACCTCGCGGTACAGAAGATGGACAGCAGGCTGGCGCACCTACTCGAGGCCAAGCAGTCCCTTCTGGCCAGATGGAAGGGTCAGCGGCTCAATCGAAGGCTCCGCAAGAAGATTGCCGAGGTCCTTTCCAGACAGCAATGGGATGAAGTTTGCAACTCGATTGACGGCCAGATGCGGAGCGGGGGGTCCTGGAACCTCCTAAAGCATCTGCTGGACGAGACCAACACCAAGTCGAACCAGCGGAGCACGCTGGGAAGAGCGCTGCATGGGGCCAGGCAAGAATCCTCGGACGAGGAGGTTATGGAAAGGTTGATCGAGAAGTACTTGCCGGTAGCCTCCGGTCCGGCGTCCCCCATCCCAGAATATGGGGGTGTCGCGAACCTGGAGCTGGATGCGGAGTTTAGTGTCGAGGAGATCCGAAGGGCCCTGCACGATTTAAACGGCAGGTCGGCCCCGGGTCCGGATAGAGTTACAAACAAGGCACTGAGGAACTTGGACGACAAGTCGGTGGAGTACCTGATAGACGTTATCAACAAGATTTGGAACGACGGAAAAGTACCGGAGATATGGAGGAGGGCTGCCACCATTCTCATGCCCAAACCGGGCAAGCCCCCTAGTCTCGATAACCTCCGATCGATTTCACTCACTTTGTGCGTTGGCAAGGTCGCCGAACATGCTATCTTAAACAGGGTCTCGCGATACTTGGAAGACCGGGATAATTACCCACACAATATGATAGGCTTCAGGGCAGGACTGTCAACACAGGATGCCATGAAGCTGATCAAATATCAAGTCATTGACCGTAACACGAGGGACACGAGAGCCATACTTGGATTAGACCTGGAGAAGGCCTTTGACAGCGTCTTGCATTCCTTTGTCTTGAGCCAGATATCTAGCCTCGGGTTGGGCAAACACTTCCACGACTATACACGATCATTCCTTGCGGACAGAGACGCCACGCTCAGTACGGGAGACCTCGTTTCGGACTCGGTTAGGCTGGGTTTGAGAAGGACGCCACAGGGGTCTGTCATATCCCCGACCCTGTTTAACCTAACCATGATCGGTCTGTCGAGGAGACTCTCCGAAGTCGAGGGTATCAACCACACAATATATGCAGACGACGTCACCATTTGGTGTACCGGATGCAGTGATGGACGGGTGGAGGCTGCGTTGCAGGAAGCCATCGAGATAACGGAGGAATATCTTAAGCCGACCGGCCTTCGGTGTTCCCCTCGGAAATCAGAACTGCTCATTTACAGGCCCAGGCGAAGGGGGCCCAAACCGAAGGGTTGGAAGCCTGTAGAGGACGTCGACATCACTCTACAGACAAGTGAGGACGGTGTCATCCCCAGGGTGGACTCCCTCCAGGTCCTAGGTGTGACGATCCAATCAAACGGCTCCAATAACCTGACGGTGTCTAAACTAGCCAAGAAAACGGATGCCATCAGACTCATACGGAGAGTTGCCAACCGGCAGCAGGGTCTTGGAGAGGACAATCTTGTGAGACTGGTGCACGCCTTTGTAATGTGTCATTTTACCTACGTGGCGGCCATGCACAATTGGCTAAGGTCGGAGAGGGACCAGCTCAACACGTTGATCAGGAAGACTATCCAGAGGGCCCTCGGCCTCCCCATGTACACAAGCTCGGAGAAACTGATGTGTCTCGGCATGCACAACACGCTGGAAGAGATCGCGGAAGCGCAGGAGAGGGCGCAGTACGCCAGGCTGTCCACCACCCAAGCGGGTAGGAGCATCCTGCGGGAGCTGGGGGTTCCTCCGGCGGAAATCGAGTCCCGCTTCTGCGGTCTCCCTCGAGAACAGCGGAAACGCATTGTCGTGGCTCCAATTCCACGCAACGTTCATCCCGAACACAACGTGGGTCGGAGACGAGCTAGGGCCAAGGCTCTCCTGGGAAAAGCTCGGGAAGAGGCTCCGGATTGCTGTTTTGTTGATGCTGCCCGGTACCCCGACGGGACGGCATTCGTAGCGGTGGGCATCGATCACGATGGGAAAATCACGAACTGTGCGACTGTTCGAACGAAGTCAGCCGAGGTGGCGGAGCAGGTGGCCATAGCCCTGACCCTGCTGGACGATAAAAGGACCACGATCTACAGCGACTCGCGGACGGCTGTACGAGCTTTCACCAAGGGCACCGTTTCGGAGCAGGTCGTGCGCATTCTATGGGACAAGGACATCAAGTCGCACACGATCATCTAGTTCCCTGCACACATGGGGCAGATCAAGGGCGCCCTGCCCAACCTCAACAAGTCGGCCCACAGAGCTGTGCGAGGAGTCGTTGACCAGCGGCTCGATGGAGGCAAATGGCATCATTGCCATAATGTAGGATGGTGTCAAATGGCAATGTAGGGTCGCGACCATACAAAAGATAAAAGGGTGAATATCCTGCGGTGTCATGTCTGGACGAGTTATACGCGAATGTGATGTAGGCCAGCGTGGCGTCCCAGTCGTGGTGATCATTGGAGACGTACATCAACATCATCTCTGTGAGTGTTCGGTTGAGACGTTCCGTAAGACCGTTAGTTTGTGGGTGGTAGGCGGTGGACAGCTTATGCTCTGTGGCACAAGAGCGGAGGAGGTCGTCAACAACTCGAGACAAGAACGAGCTGCCGTGGTCGTTAAGTAACTGTCAAGGTGCACCGTGATGGAGGATGACGTCATGGAGGAGAAAATGTGCGACGTCAGTTGCGCAACTAGTCGGCAACGCCTTGGTTATCGCGTAGCGTGTCGCGTAATCGGTAGCGACGGTGATCCACTTATTCCCTCTAGTCGTCGTCAAGGCCTACGCGATAGAAAGGTTCAGAGGGAACTTCAATTGGATGGAGTCATCCGACAGGTGGCAGGGGAGGTTTTTTTCGGCGCTGACACAATTCGCAAGTTGCGACATAACGACGCACAGAGCGGTAGAGTCCCGGCTAGAAGAACCGGCGTTGTACGCGGTCGTATGTGCGCAAAACTCCAAGGTGTCCTGCCGTTGGTGCATCGTGATGTTGTTCGAGAATGATGGATTGTACATGACGAGGAAGGACAAGGAGAAACTCAGGGCCCTCAGGGTTGATATTGCGGCGGTAGAGGATGCCGTCGTGCAGCACGAACATGCGGCACGGGCCGTCGGTGCTGCCAGATTGCACTCTGGCGATGATGGCCTGCAAGGACTCGTCGCGATGTTGTTCAGCGCGCATGTCGCACATGTCAGTGAAAGCCAACACGCAGGTCTCCGGATCATGTGCAACAGGATCAGGAGGATCCACGGGATGACGAGAGAAGCAGTCAGTGTCCTTGTGCAGACGTCCAGACTTGTAGATGACAATAAAAGAAAATTCCTGGAGCCGCAAAGCCCAGCGACCAAGCCGTCCTGTCGGGTCCCGTAGGGAAGACAGCCAGCAGAGGGCATGGTGGTCTGTAATGACCGAAAACGTGCGGCCGTACAAATATGGCCGGAACTTGGCGACAGCCCACACTAAAGCCAAGTACTAACGCTCGGTGGAGGAGTAATTCCTCTCAGAAGGTGACAGCAGGCGGCTGGCGTAAGCTATCACGCACTCGGTACCATTCTGCTGCTGGGCGAGAACAGCACGGATGCCGTGGCCACTGGCGTCAGCGCGGACTTCAGTCGGTGCAGATGGATCAAAGTGGGCAAGTATGGGAGGAGTGGTCAGAAAGCCGATGAGAGTGGCGAACCCGTGAGCCTGCTCTGGGCCCCATGAGAAAGGCGTGTTCTTCTTTTGAAGATCTGTCAAAGGGCGAGCAACGTCGGCGAAGTTTTTGACGAAACGGCGAAAGTAAGAACACAGGCCGACGAAGCAGCACAAGTCAGAAGCAGAACGGGGCGCAGGGAAACTGCGAACGGCGCGAACTTTATCCGGATCTGGTTGTACACCGGTTGCGTTAACGAGATGTCCCAACATGGTAATCTGACAGCGCCCGAATTGACATTTCGTAGAGTTCAGCTGAAAGCCGGCTTTTCGGAAGACTGAAAGAATTGCAGCGAGTCGCGTAAGGTGACTGCTGAACGTGGGAGAAAAAACAGTAACGTCAAGATAACAAAGACAGGTGGTCCATTTGTAGCCTCGCAGAAGAGAGTCCATCATTCGTTCAAATGTCGCAGGAGCATTGCATAGGCCAAAGGGCATTACTTTGAACTGATGTAAACCATCAGGTGTGATGAAGGCAGTCTTCTCGCGGTCCATTTCATCAACAGAAATCTGCCAGTAGCCGGATCTAAGATCAATGGACGAGAAGTATGTAGCTCCGTGCAAGCAGTCCAATGCGTCATCGATGCGTGGTAATTGGTAGACGTCCTTTCGCGTGATCTTGTTTAAATGGCGATAGTCGACGCAAAAACGCCAGGTACCATCCTTTTTCTTCATGAGGACGACTGGCGAAGCCCAAGGACTGGCTGATGGTTCGATGACCCCTTTGCGGAGCATTTTGTCCACTTCTGATTGGATTACTCGACGTTGTGGGGATTGAGGGTTGCGCCGGCAATTGGGCTTCACTGCTCTGCCATCCCTCGCCATCGTTCCCCGCTGGCCTCCTTCTCTGCCCGCGCCGCCTAACCGGTTCCCGCGGTGGCGCTGCGCACGCGGCGGTTGGCGGTGAGGGCGGGGCGCTGACGTCGCTACGCGGCCGGTTGTCGGACGCTAGCGGTATAGTGAACTAGATAGGGGTAGTGGGTCGAAGGAGAGCGGGTAGGGGCAGCGCCGGCGAGGCGAAACACACGGAAATATTTGCGCGCTGTGTGGTGGCGCCACTGCGCCTTTCACCTGAAGCCGCATCCCCGCCGCACGCGTTCGGACAGGCCCCGACGTGTGATTGTAGTTGCACGTGCGCGGTTTTGTTGGTGGCGTGTGCGCGTTGAGTTGGCTGAAATACTGAATTATGAGATAGGGATACCTCGGCGAAAGAACTATTCTTTGCGCCTGGTTGTAAGATTGGGTTCAGCAGAGTGAAAGATGCCCCGAAGTTGTCTCTGTTCAGTGTCCCCGAGGATGAAGAAATGCGCCTGACATGGAAGCGGAATCTACACCGCAAGAACAAGCCGCTGGATGCCACTGACGCCGTATGCGAGCTACATTTTTGAAGGAAAGTATGTACTGAGAGATTACGTACACGTGATCGAAGGCAAAGAGCTACGTACACCACGCGGAAAGCCCTCTCTCTCGACAGAAGCCGTGCCCACGATTCTGCCTAATCTCCCCATGTACCTTTCGAAAAATCCATCGCTCGAACGGCCCACAAGGAAAAGGGCTGCCTTACAACTCCATGGCGACCAGACAAAAAGGCGGTGCCTGCAAGAGGACGACCTGCAGACCAGTGAAACTGTGGACATAGGTGACGGCGGCGCTGAAAATCGCGCCTTTGTGCTGAGTGAAATTCCCAAACCCACTGAGCATTGGGCACTGCTCACGTTTCCGAACTATGATGGTGTTGGGTTTGTTTTTGCGAATTCGTTGGACAGTGAGAAAAAGACTGTCGGCGTTGAGAATGGCTGTGCTGATGAACTACGGCGAGAGCCCCAGTGCAGTAATTTGCCGCACGTACTGTACATACGAAAGACGTTCGTATGTGAGAGTGTGTCACGGACGATGGACGAGGCAAAGCAGGTGCTGGAGGTAGCACATGCATTGCAAGGGAGCAGGCAGGTTAGAACTCCACGGCGACAGGGCTGAGAGCCACTATTGCCAGTACATTGTCTCTCCTGAAGTACTTGACAGAGAATGTAGGGTTCAAGTACTTGATGACTGCTCGTCTCAGCACCGACTCCGTGGAGCACATGTTTGGCATTATCCACCAGTCCAGCGGCTGTAATGCCCACCCCTCGCCAGATCAGTTTCTTATCGCAGTGAACTGTTTGTCACTTTACAACATGGCAAGGAGTGCGGACGGTGAAAATGGCACCCCTGATATCATAAATACAATTCTCATTGTGGACGACAAAACTCCCAACATTTCTTCAAACAGTGTTGATGATCTGCTCGCCCAATTGAGGTTAGAAGAAGCTGAAGAGTCTCTAGCCATAGTAGAAGCTCCCGTGCTAGCCACTCATAATTAGTAATGGCGAGGAGTCAATCGCGGCTAATATATTACGTAGCAGGATACGTAGCAAGAAAGTGCGTCCTAAAACTTGACTGTTGTTTATGTGAGCACATCCTCCTCGTCAGGCGAACAGAAGCCACACCTGTTACCCTCGGAGTACACTGAGCAGTGTGACTGGGGAGGACTTTTGTATCCGTCGCAAGATTTGTACTCATTTATTGAAGCTCTTTGTTTCTTGGGAGAAACAAAGGACCTAATAAAGAAACGACAAAACATGAAAGTGTCCAACTCAAGAGATCAGATAGAATTCGCTGAACTGTCAAAACTGATCAACAAGAAGAAAGTAAGGGATATTCGAAATTATAACGTGGCAAAAATTGAGGAAGCCGTAAAATATGGACGCAGCATGAAATCAGTAAGAAGAAAACTAGGCATAGGACAAGGCAAGATGTATGCACTGAAAGATAAGCATGGTAATATCATCAGCAATTTCGATGACATAGTAAAAGCAGCAGAAGAATTCTATACTGACCTGTACAGTAGCCAAAACAGCCAAGCTTCTTCCATTCGAAATAGTGATGAACCGGATACAGAAGCTCCTTCTATAACTAGCGATGAAGTTAGAAGGGCCTTGAAAGACATGACCAGGGGAAAAGCGCCTGGAGAAGATGGAATAACAGTAGATTTAATCAAAGATGGAGGAGATATCATGCTTGAAAAGCTTGCGGCCCTTAATACGCAATGCCTCACAACTTCAAGTGTACCAGAGAGCTGGAAGAACGCCAACATTATACTTATCCATAAGAAGGGAGACGTTAAAGAATTGAAGAATTACAGACCCATTAGCTTGCTTTCAGTATTGTATAAAATATTCACCAAGATAATTTCTAATAGAATCAGGACAACACTTGACTTCAGTCAACCAAGAGAACAGGCTGGCTTCAGGAAGGGATATTCTACGATGGACCATATCCATGCCATCAATCAGGTAATCGAGAAATCTGCGGAGTACAATCAACCTCTCTATATGGCTTTCATAGATTATGAAAAGGCATTCGATTCAGTAGAGATATCAGCAGTCATAGAGGCATTGCGTAATCAAGGAGTGGAGGAGGCATACGTGAATATCTTGGCAAATATCTACAAGGATTCCACAGCTACCTTGGTTCTCCACAAGAAAAGTAGAAAGATACCTATCAAGAAAGGGGTCAGGCAAGGAGACACAATCTCTCCAATCCTATTCACTGCATGCTTAGAAGAAGTATTCAAGCTCTTAGACTGGGAAGGATTAGGAGTGAGGATCGATGGCGAATATCTCAGCAACCTTCGGTTTGCAGATGACATTGTCCTATTGAGCAACAATGGAGAGGAACTACAACAAATGATTGAGGACCTTCATCGAGAAAGTGCAAGAATTGGGCTGAAGATGAATATGCAGAAGACAAAGATAATGTTCAATAGCCTGGCAAGGGAACAAGAATTCAGGATCGCCAGTCAGCCTCTAGAATCTGTAAAGGAATATGTTTATCTAGGTCAAGTACTCACAGGGGACCCTGATCATGAGAAAGAAATTTACAGAAGAATAAAATTAGGTTGGAGTGCATACGGCAGGCATTGCCAAATCCTGACTGGGAGCTTACCACTGTCGTTGAAAAGAAAAGTATACAATCATTGCATTCTACCGGTGCTAACATACGGGGCAGAAACTTGGAGGTTAACAAAGAAGCTCGAGAACAAGTTAAGGACCGCACAAAGAGCAATGGAACGAAAAATCTTGGGAGTAACGTTAAGAGACAGGAAGAGAGCGGTGTGGATCAGAGAACAAACGGGGGTAGACGATATTCTAGTTGACATTAAGCGGAAGAAATGGAGCTGGGCAGGCCATGTAATGCGTAGGATGGATAACCGGTGGACCATTAGGGTTACAGAATGGATACCAAGAGAAGGGAAGCGCAGTCGAGGACGGCAGAAAGTCAGGTGGGATGATGAGGTTAGGAAATTCGCAGGCGCAAGTTGGAATACGCTAGCGCAAGACAGGGGTAATTGGAGATCGCAGGGAGAGGCCTTCGTCCTGCAGTGGACATAAATATAGGCTGATGATGATGATGATGATTGAAGCTCTTGAGAACATATTCACAGAATGCTTAAGCATTTTAGAGCTGCAGACGAACAGCATCTGCGATGTTGCGGCTCTTGTAAAGAGTAATTTCGTCTGCTCCAATGGTTGTTGGATGCGACGCTCACAAGGAATAAGCATGAGAATTGCTTCTTTCTATGTCCTCACGCGACTCAACTTCTTAGTCAAAGATATTGACAGCTCGAGAAGCGCAAAGCCACAGAGCTAAGCACCTTAAGCTGAGCAGGACGACCTAGGGGCCTGGCTTTGTTTTACTTGACGCCGCTTTTGTGATCTGAGCGTTTGCGCTGAATAAAATGGTTTCGTACCTTCCTTCAGAGCTTTCTCTCTCTCTCTCTTTCTATTCTTCTTTTTTTGCAATCACGGCCCGGTGGTCCCCTTTCGATGTACTGGTACACCCGTTCATTCCGAGTAGCCACGCGTAGTTCCGCGAGCTTTATCATAGGCGGATTTGTACCTAAAATCCCATGGCTGGGAACTTTTCAGACAAAAATTTTTATTTACACAAAGGTGGTTGCTTGGGCTAGTTGGTATCCATGGTAAAAAACGATATCCAGCGCGAAAGACAGGAACTGAGAGAGACGAAACGCACTGCGCTGTGTGTGTGTCGTCTCAGCCCTTGTCCTTCGCGCTGTACATCGTTTTTTACTGTTTATTCACTATAGACAACACTATAGAAATATATTTATTCTCCTCTTGCTGACATTGTGAGCAATGTAAGCATTCAGGAGTCAAGCATGAGCTTCAGATCTATCATACTCTTCCGATGAGTGCGCGGCGAATAAGCGCGCACTGAGGGGCGGTTCAGGTGAAAGGCGCAGTAGCGCCGCCTGCCGGTTTCCGTGCAAACGACCTCGGCTCCCGGGTCGCCCTGGTCCCACTACCCCTATCTAGATCACTATACTAGCGGCGAAGCGTGGACTTCTCTCCGGGACCAGCGCACGGTACGTTCATGCTTTCCTCTCGTCCGCCGACACCTTTGTGACTAGGACTGAGCTCGCGCACGGTGCCTTTGCCCGTGCGGGGAGCGCGTACTTTGTGCTGATCCTTTCCCGACGCTAAGCCGACGAGCGGTGCCATTAGTGCTCGCGCGAGGTCGTACCCCGCCGAGCCGCACTTGCCGAAAGCCTAAGCCGAAGGATATTGCCCGTGCTCTCGCGAGTTGACCCATTGGTTATCGCCAGAGCAAGTAGCATAGCCGCCGGGACTTTTCCTAGCGGCGTGTCCCAGCTTGAGCCTGTGCTCTCGCCGCGACGTGCTATAGGCGCCTGTTATTGTATTTTCGCCCTGGTGCGGGACCCCTTTGGCTCCCCTCCGTGCGGGCGTTTGTGCAGTGCTGGTGCCGACGGTTTCAGTAAACGGTTTCCGTCAACTCAGGGCTTTACTGTGTTTTTGCGTGCGTCGCTCGGTAGCCCCTTGCGGCCTCTGAGCTCGCGCGCGAGCGGTGCTGGAGGCGACGGCTGACGCGGCCCTGTGGCTCGCTAAGCTCGAACCCGCGGTGGTTGGTCTCCTGTGAGACACCAAGAACCCACAACGTTCAGCATGTGATACACGATAGGGACGCCGACGAATAGGATTCATGTCTCCATTGTTTATACGGTGGTGAACAACAGATGTTTGGCCAAAAGGGCGGTCGCCAAAATCAAAGATGTCACTGTACGATTCGAGCAGGATACGCAAGTCCTTGGCCTGAGCAGAGGTGAGGTCAGGTGCAATCATTTTGGCGAAGTCATCCATGAAAGAATCACAGCTGTGAGGTGCAATTGGTGCTAATAATCCTCTCTCGGCATCCGTACTCTCAATGTCAAAGTCGGACGTACTAGAAACGCTGGCCAAGAACATGCCGGCCGGAAGCACTTGAGGGCACAGGCTGAAGTTCAGAAGTGGGAGAACGACGTCATTATTCGTAACCGTGATCAGCCTATGCGGAACCGCAACGTGTCGGTTCAAAAGCACGTCGACGATGGGACGAAGCACATATTCACCGTCAGGAACCTGTGGCTGTGCGGTCAAAGCGACGTAAGTGACTGCCTCGGGTGACAGACGCACATCTTGAAGCGAGCACAGGCGCAGTGGCGGCACGGTGCTTGGAGTATCGGCGAGTTGAGGCAGTTCCAACTGAAGGACGCGGTTGCGCAGTCGATGAGAGCCGAATGGTTGGATAAAATGACCAACCAAGGATAACGTCCTGAGGGCAGTTGTCCATCACAGCTAAGAGAACAGAAGTACGGCGGCCAGCTATACTTAAACGCACAGGTCACATTCCGAGAACAACCAGCACGCCACCGTCGGCCACACGAAGCACTTGTGCAGCTGCTGGGGTGAGGACCTTCTTTAAACGTCTACGTAGGCTAGCACTCATCACAGATATGTGGGCTCCAGTGTCGACGAGTGCTTGGACAGGTATGCCGTCTACTTTGACGTCAATTATACTTCTCTTTGTGGGCACAGACAGAGGATTTGCTGCAGTAGTTGTCAATGCAGCACCACCTCCGAGGGCTGCAGTTCTTAGTTTTCCGAAGGAACGCGGTCGAAAGGCCACAGGGGACGAAAAGCGACGTGGCTGCGGCGAACGGGAAGATGGGCGACGTGTTTGTGGTGAACGAGACTGGTGTCCGCGAGGCGATGGTGAGCGACTGTACCACGTGTTCCTGGCAGAGTTGTCGGCACTGTTAGACTCGGCGGAGGGCGAAACACGGCAGGAATTTCCATCAAAACGGTTCAGGTTGGTCGGCGTGCGAGGTGTTGAGGGCCACGAGTTGCAACAGTATCGGGCGACATGACCAATACGGCGACAGGTGAAACATATCGGCTGGTCGTCCGCAGTTCTCCACTCAGTCGGGTTGCGATAACGCGAAGAGAAGCGTCGCGGTGGATCAAACAGAGTAGAAGGGCGTTCGTTGGCTCTGGCGTTGGCGACAGCACAGACAGAATGTAAACCAATGCTTTCAAGTTCCTGGCGAACGATGGCTTGAACGAGAGGAACTGAAAGAGGGTAGCGTCAGGGCGACGCGAACAGAAAGCTGCAGGCGCCATCGCTTCCAGTGCACGTTGAACGATTCGCACCACGTCCTCTGATGGCGACGCATGCTGCTGCGTGGGCTAATCTTCACAAGTCGACGTTGCGGCAGTATTGGGGAGTCTGGCGAATGGTTGGAGGACGCGGCGGCTTTTGGCCTGCTCGAATTGTCGGCACTCTTTGATGATAGCATCAACTGAAGAACAGCCTTTGCACTTGAGCAGATTAAAGGCGTCATCAGCGATTCCCTTCAGCACATGCCCGACCTTCTCAGCTTGAATCATGTCGTGATCGGCTTTACGACAAAGCGCCAGCACGTCCTGGATATATGAAACATAGGACTCTGTGGTCGATTGGGCACGGGAGGCGAGTTCCTGCTTTGCGGCAATCTTACGGCCAGCTGGTTGGCCAAACAACTCTTTTAGCTTCTCTTTGCATTGGTGCCAGCTGGTCAGCTCCTCTTCGTGGTTTTCGTACCAGGCCTTTGCCGTGCCTCTTAGGTACAACACGTTAGCGAGCATAAGCGTAGGGTCCCATCTGTTGACTCCACTCACACGTTCGAACATGGCCAGCCACTCTTCAACGTTGGCGCCATCGGTCCCACAGAAAGTTCCGGGATCCTTGGCTTGTACAACCACAACCGATGAGGGTGACGACGTAGCTGGCGACGGTGCCGTTGACGTTGGAGGCGGCAACGACGTTGATCCCGCGTGCTCATCGTCAGTCATGGTGGGGACAGTGATGCGACGTCCACTGCGGAGCTCCGTTTCCAGCCTTGGTACCTAGCACCTCTCACCAATATGTTACGGGGATGTTGGGAGTATAGACTGGATGTATTTACAATATATACACAAGTAGGGTTAGTGTGGTCAAGATAGCTGACCAGCAACAACACGCAGCAGCAAGTGTCTCTCGATCTTCTTCTTCTCTTCTTTCCTCCTATCCTTCCGTAACAATTCGAACCAAATCACGAGGCGGCACCTCCGACCCGCATTGCTCCGGCACCGCCATAGAGTAAAAGCTTAGGAGAGACCCCTCAATGTTGCGTGCGAACAAAACAAAAAAAAGGAAAAGGAAAAAGAAACGCCGCGGAAATTTCACCCTCTCTCAAATGGCAAGGTCGCCGATTCTGCGTTGTGCCGGAATGTGCGTGTACGTGCCGACGTCTCAGCCACGCTACCATAACCACGCGTCGAAAATGGCAGTGAACCCTTCTTTCTCCTTTATGCTTCCTCTACTTTCTAGTCACTTGTTGACCTTGCGCGCTGCGGCTACGGCGCAGAGGGAAGCAGCGGTGCATGTCCCAGGCCGGCCAACGAAACTGCCCTAGCCGGCAAACGCCCACTTCCCGATAACGGCAGAAAACGAAACTTCGGGGAGCGGGCGCCGGGCCGACTGGAGCAGCGGCGCCTGCACGGCGGCGGGCGCGCTCGGTGACAGTCGAATGTGAGAGAGCTACGACGGAGGGCGAGGGAGCCCCCAAAGCGTCGGAGTTGCCGAGGCGAAATCTGCTTCCCTGCCGCCCTCCTCCCTCACATTCCACGGTCTCAGCTTGCGCCCTTCGCCGTTCCATGCTGGCGCCGCCCGCTTCCTGAAGTTTCGTTTACTGCTGTTATCGTGAATCGAGCGTTGGCCGACGCTGGCAGTTTCATGGCCCTCGCTCGCTATGCGCGCCGTGATATTTCACGACTCGCACTCAAGATTCTGGTTTCAGCCTCACTGGCTGTTCGTTCGTACCACGTGCCCTTCTCCTCCACTTTGTCTCTCTTTCTTCCTCGAGCACTCCTTGGGGCGCCCGTTTGAGGGGAGCGTTCGCCGTCTCTGCTGGCTTCCGTACTCTCAGGCAGCCGCACTGTAACCGGTATTTCGTTTCCCGCAACTGCACTATAAGGGATACATGTATACATGGAGTGCTATGGGAAAATTAATGGGAGTCTGAAAAGACCGCACTATATCCGGTCCTGCACTATAAGCGGTTACGTCATAAGTGGTCTATACTGTATGTCTATGTACCCTTTGATTTAATTACCTAGAAATACATTGGTCATTCTTCGCGTCACGCAGTTAATGAACCTGGTTTATTTCACTCTAGTATTGTTTTCTTCGATCATTGTCCCTGATCAATATCCACCAACAAGAAGTGCACATAAAATGACACGCTATCAATAATAAAATTTTCTTAGAAACAGCAGTTCACCTGGCTAAAACTATATTTGGTACCGGCCGTCAAGAGTCATGAGCGCACCAAAGCAACTAAAACATAAAAAAAATGTACTGCACAGACGTTCTACGAGAAAAACTGGGTGTCCGCCAGCGTCCGCATAGTGAAGGCGCGCTCGCTAGCGGACGACGCGCTTGACGACAGCAAAATTTAAGACGTCACGCTGTATAATCCATGCCTCAAATATATATGTTTGGCAAAATGGTGTAAACATAAATTGGCAGTTGAAATGAAGCACTATTTTAAGAGCGTACTATGCGCAATCGGCCTCGGCGCCCGCAACGAAAGTACGTTGAATATGCCACGGAGCGCATCTCCACCCCAATCCAGTTCGCTCGCAGCGCCCTCCAAAAATTTTTCACACGCGGTGCCTCAGTGGGAGAGTGCCGTTCGGCCCACTCGACCATTGTCTAGTACACTCTATAGTGTGGTTACAGGGGCGGCAACGACCTTCGTTATGGGAAAGCATGGTGCACGAATAATCGCTGTCGCGTCTTTCGTAGCTGCAATATGCCGGGAAAGTGAAAATTTCCAGCAGTCGTGGTTAAACAGTGCTGCTTATAGGGATTGTATTTCTCCGGATACGTCAAACTCCCATCAGGCAAAGTGCAAGTCATGCGGGAAAACCTTCGATGTATCATAAATGGGTGAGTCGGCCCTCAAAAGTCATATGAAGAGCACAAAACACATTGCGAACACGAAAGCAACTACGGCGCAAAGTACTATGCGGAGCTACTTGACGGCAACTGTTCATGAGCAACACATCGAGCCAGCTCCATCAACGTCGTCGGATGTGAGCAGCCTGTGCAAAGCGCACGAGTGTGTGACCGACGCGGAGGTACTGTGGACCCTGAAAATGGTAACATCACACTATTCCTACAACTCGTCATCACACAGAGGGGAATTGTTCAAGAAAATGTTCCTGGATAGCGAAATTGTGAAAAACATGCCCAATTTTGCTTGTGTGCAGTAAAAGATGTGCTTCCTTGCTGTAAATCATGTTGTGGTCTTTTTCTATGATCTCAAAAAGTCTTGTTTCAAGTCCTTGAAAATTCTTTATGAGGGCCTTGAAAGTCCTTAAAAACCCTTGAATTTTTTCCTTCACGGTGGCTACGAACCCTGACTGATTCCCACAGAGAGATTGCTTCATCACAATGGCACGTAACTTGTTCTTTCTTTTTGTCTTCATTTGTTGTGAAACTTTTAAATATGCTACAATAGTAGGAAAGCTTTGGCGATTGGTGCAAGTTGGTATTTTAAAAGCAGCAGCACTAAAGAGACAAGGACACCACAAGCTGCTTTGATCTGGCTACCACGTCTCATGTTCAGTATTTTTCTTTTCTTTCCTTGTACCAGCATTGTGCAGTAAAACCCCGGTGATACGAACCCGGCTGGTACGAATTTCGGTGTGATACGAATTCGTAACATTCCCCGGCCGAAATACATTGCTCACAATACGAAAAAAATCGGCTGTTCCGAACGTGTTGCTGCGCCGCTACGGATCATACGAATGCGTGAGCAACAGCGGCGGCGGCCGAGCCGGCGGGGCCACCGGCACAGACAAGCCGGCACAGCGGGATCTGGGCGGGATCCATAGTCGCGAAGCAACCGACTACGTCACGCGGCTGCGCAATCTCATTGGTCCCCACGTCGAGCGGACCGGACCACATCACAGCCTAGCCGATGCTTAGCAAGAAATTAGACGAGGACCAATGCTGCAACGACGACCGCGGCGCAGCCTCGACGGTCAAAACGCTCCCTAGACTCGACTTGCTCAGGCGTTCAGTGGCGTGCGAGATCATTCTCAAGATCACGTGCGCGCACTTATACGCCTTTCAGAAGGCGATCGTTGACGGTTTGGACAAGAAGAAAACATCCCGTTGATACGTTTTTCAAGGGACCGCGAAAAAAAAAGAGAGAGAGAAAAAAAAAGCCGCAGTTTCGCCCGAAAGGTGAAGCAACGGTAACGCAGCAGCAGCAGCGAGCGAATTGACCTTTGCACCGTCTCGCTTCAACGCGAACTAAACGTCGAAGGCACAGCGCATACGAAGCTACTGGCGGTAGGCGCACTTTGTCAACATCGCAGATAATTTTGACGATAAGGTCCGCGCGGGCGCACACTATGCGCACGTCGCAGATCGCTTTATACGGCAGTAACGGCACCCGCACGGGTGCGTCGTATCTGCAACGTGCCGGTCGCTTGTTGCAACTTACACCGCGCACCGACAATGCTCTCAGTAGCGCGCCAAATCACGTGGCGGCACCTCCGACCGGCATTGCTCCGACACCGCCAGAGAGTAAAAGCTTAGGCGAGACCCTCAACGCCACGCGGAGGAAAAAAAAAAAAAAAGAAGGAACCGCGGCGTCACGCCAAGGTCGCCGTTTCTGCGTGGCGCTGGAACACGCGTGTACGTGCTGACGTCTCGGCCAACGCTGCGGCTGCAGCGCAGAGGTAAGCAACAGCGGAGGCCCAGTTCGGCCAACGCTCGCTTCAACGGCAGAAACCGAAACTTCAGGGAGCGGGCTAAGCGGCGCCGGGCCGGCGGGAGTGGCAGACGCACAGTCGAAGGGCGAGGGGAGCCACCGAAGCGACAGAGTTGCAGAGGCCAAATCCGCTTCCCAGCCGCCCTCCTTCGCCACCTGCGACGGTCCGCGCGCGCGCCCGTCGCCTCTTCACAACCACAATCTCGCTCTCTCGCCGTGCCTGCGCCGCCCGCTCCCTGAAGTTTCGTTTTCTGCCGTTATCGCGAAGCGAGCGCGAGCAGTTCCGTGGCCCTCGCTCGATATGTGCTTGTGCGCCGCGATATTTCACGAATCGCGCCATTCTTACGTCGTGCTATGGTGCACTAATATTTCAAAAATAAGTCCTTTTAATGCGAACAAATTTTTGGGCCCCTGCGAGTTCGAATTATCGAGATTCGACTATACATGGAAGTCAATGGTATTTAGGTCGGGACCGCGAAAACGCAACGTAGCAGCCGGGAAAACGCAGCAGCGAGGAAGGTATCAATGGGATCCCACTATTAGAAATCTTTTCTGGTAAAAATAAATTCATTTTTCTTGATATTGTGTATGTTTTGATGATACGAATTTCGGGTGATACGAATATTTCACGCGACCCCGCGAGATTCGTATCACCGAGGTTTTACTGTATAATTATCATTTATGCATGCCAAGCACTACCTTCTGCATTGACGCAGCCATCTTCTGCTGGCTGTACACAGCCCCCTTCTTTCTACAGTGCCTAAGGGCGCAGCAGCATCTCTGCAGCTTCTGTTGAGCACAATCGATTTTATGTTTCTGCAACACCAGCTGCCATTCCAGGGAGAGTTTGTGGTGGCACTTCAGATCATTCAAATTTGTTGACTCACAACATATTTATGGGGATTCCTGCAACTTGTACTAGCTAAGCACCTATGGTGAGATGCATTTGTCTTATGGGAGATTGTGAATGATGATTCACACCACAGTTTGGGCAAACATCGTGCTCTTATTTGGTGGCGTTGGAATTCTCCCATTGCAGACAATGCAATGGGAGAATTACAATACGACATCGGTCTTGTTAGAGTGGTGGTCAGTGGTCGTGAGTCGCGATATCACGTACATGACATCACTGAGACTTGCCAGAACAACAAAGGGGCCGGTGTAGCGGGCCAGGAACTTTTGGCACAAGCCACACTCGGGAAGTAGCATCGCCAGCCACGCCAAGTCGCCTTTTGTATTATTCCGTAGTCCCCCACTACGGCATGCCTCATAATCAGATCGTGGTTTTGGCATGTAAAACCCCATAATTAAATAATTTTTTAGTCAACAATACACACGTCATCTATACGGGCACGTATGTGCTATACCACGTATCTTCCAACAAAGACACTCCCTCACCAGAACAGGCCTCCCTGGTGCAGTATCTGGCCCTCGTGACTCTTGGCCCCCAGCGGCTGCGGAGCACCTGACCGGGGCGGCGGTCAGGCCTGCAACGCGGCAGGGGCGCCAAGAATCTCTGGATCCGAACAGGCCGCCACTCGAAACTGAACCTGGCAACACGTGTGAACCCTTTGGATGAGCAGGGCTCTTTAGTAGGGCTTTTTAAAGAATTATCAGGCAGGATATCATTGGACTTAGTGAGGTTAGAAGAACAGTAGTATGCCGTATAATGGTGCCAATAAAAAATTATCTGGTGAAGCTTATTCAGTGCTAACTAACGGCCGCGTCCTCTGCTACAGAGGTCTTCCAGATAAGAGAGAATACCGGGTAGCATTTCTAATTCATAAGGGCACAGCGGGCCACATTGCTGAATTCTACGTCATTAATGAGAGGGTAGCAGTCGTCGTGATAAAGCTGAATAGGAGGTGTAGATTAACAGTAGTACAAGCCTACGCACCAGCATCCAGTAATAATGATGGAGAAATATACCAGATTTATGAGGATGTTGAATCAGCAATGAGAAAGGTGCAAGCTTAATGAACTGTAGCCATGAGCGACTTCAATTCAAAAGTTGGAAAAAAGCAGGCTGGGAAATAAGCAATTGGCAACTATGGCATCAATTCTAGTGTAAAGGCGTTTATTAGGCACCAGCCTTTTGGACCGACCGTTGGTTCAAAGCCCGAGCTCTCAGCACGAGCGGCGTTTCTCGAGGAGAGCGCAAGAGGGATCGACCCACTAGAAAGGGCTGGAGAGCATGACCCACTATGGCGTTCGTATCCTTCGCTACAATCACCCCCGGGAGCAAAAAGGGAGCCGTCGGGCTGCCTAACAGCTGGTCACTATGAGTGGGTTGTAGTAGGTCTTGAGGCGCTCGACGTTGACAATGTCGTGTCCACGACGGCGCATGTCCGTAGAAGGTTCAACTGATTCGATCACGTAGTTGACGGGAGATGCGCGTTCGACGATACGGTAGGGGCCTTCGTACTTGGGCACTAGTTTGGATGAGAGACCAGGTGTAGCGGAACGAATCGAGAGCCACACAAGCACTCCAGGAAGGAAGGTGGGTGCAGAAGTGGTTTCACCGCGTGTGCTCTTTTGCCGCTCTTGGTCATTGGATGTAAAGACCCGTGCGAGATGCAGCACTCTTCAGCATGTCTTGCCATGTCAGAAATGGGCGCACATTCAGATGCATCCGGCCGGTATAGTAGAATTGTGTCGATGGTGTGCGATGGGTGCTGACCGTACAATAAGAAAAAAGGTGAAAAGTCAGTGGTGCTCCGAGTAGCAGTGTTATAGGCGTATGTGACGAAGGGCAGAATGGCATCCCAATTAGTATGGTCGGAGGCGACGTACATAGCAAGCATGTCCCCGAGGGTACGGTTGAAGCATTCTGTAAGGCCATTGGTTTGGGGGTGGTAGGCCACAGTAGTGCGATGAACAACGTGGCACTTCTTGAGAATGGCTTCAACTACTTAAGACAGGAAGACATGTCCATGATCACTGAACAGTTCCTGGGGTGGCCCATGTCGCAGGACGAATCGCCGAAGCTCCTGGTAGGGCGGCTGTTTCGGCGTATCGCATCAGGTGGTTGACTGCCACAATGGCCCAGCGATTTCCAGCCGACGTCTTGGGAAGGGGCCCATACAAATCGATGCCGACGCGTCCAAAGGGCCGGGTAGGGCAAGGTAAAGGTTGCAGACCGGCTGGCGAGAGGCGGGGCAAAGATTTTTTGCGCTGCCAATCGGGACAAGAGCGAACGAACTTGAGAACATAGCTGTACATCCCACGCCAGTAATACCGCTGTTGAAGACGCTGGTAAGTCTTGAAAACGCCGGAGTGCACACACTGTGGATCAGCGTGGAAAGCTGCACATACTTAGGAATGCGGACTGCGGGGTACCACTAACAACCACTGGCGTCCGTTGGGATGATAATTGCATCGGTGAAGCAGGTTGTCACGAATGGCAAAGTGACATGCTTGGCGACGCAACGTGCGAGTGCTTGGTTGTGCCGACGAACCAAAAAGCAAGTCTAGAAGGGAGGCAATCCAATGGTCCTTGTGCTGCTGAGAAGCGATGGTGTTAAGGTGGAGCGAAGAAACAATAATCTCAGATGGGGAGGAGCAGCTATTGTCAGGCAAGGGTGAGCGCAAGAGAGTGTCGGCGTCAGAATGCTGGCGTCCGTTGCGGTACAGCACGCGGATATCTTAGTCCTGCAAGCGAAGTGCCCATCGAGCAAGACGGCCAGAAGGGTCCTTCAAGGACGACAGCCAACATAGTGCATGGTGGTCCGTGACAACGTCAAATGGACGGCCATATAAATAAGGCCGGAACTTAGTCAGAGCCCAGATGATGGCTAAGCATTCTTTTTCTGTCACAGTGTAATTTGTCTCAGCTTTCGTGAGCGTGCGACTTGCATAGGCGATGACATATTCAGGAAACCCTTGTTTGCGTTGAGCAAGAACAGCGCCGAGGCCAATGCCGCTGGCATCTCTATGCACCTAAGTAGGAGCTGTCGGATCGTAGTGGCACGAAATTGGCGGAGACGTAAGCAGATGACAGAGCTTTGTGAAGGCCTCGTCGCACTGGGACGACCACGAAGTGAGGAGCCCATTGCTTGTAAGCAGTTTTGTCAGGTGTTCGCAGGTGTAAGCAGTTTCATCAGGCTGGATCGGGGAGTATCCCATCCTTGGATACGACGTAACCGAGGATTGTCAGCTGCCGAGCTGCAAATCAGCACTTCTTTAGGTTTAGTTGTAGGCCTGCATTTGTTAAGCACGTCAAAACACACCGTAGCCGTTGAAGCTGCGTTGTGAAGTCTGGCACAAAAACAACAACGTCGTCAAGATAGCACAAGCATGTGTGCCACTTCAAGCTGGGCAGAACGGTGTCCATCATGCGCTCAAAAGTTGCGGGCACATTACAAAGTCCAAAAGGCATTACGTTAAATTCGTACAAGCCGTCGGGTGTTACAAAAGCTGTCTTTGCCGATCGGCATCAGCCATGGGTACTTTCCAATGCCCTCAGTGCAGATCTAAAGATGAAAATAATTCTGCGCCTTGTAGACTGTCAATGGCGTCGTCTATGCACGGGAGAGGGTAGACGTCCTTGTGTGTGATCTTGTTGAGGCGCCAGTAGTCGACACAGAACCGCACAGAACCATCTTTATTCGTAACGAGCACCACAGGGGATCCCCATGAACTATTGGAAGGTCGTATCACCTTGCGGCGAAGCATGTCGTCGACTTGTTCGTTGATTACACAACGCTCTGCAGGAGATACATGATACGGACGTTGCCGCAATGGCGGTTGCGGGCCAGTGTCGATGCAGTGAGTAACAGTTGATGTCCGGCCTAGGGAAGATTGCCCGACATCAAAAGAAGAATGAAATTCTTCGAAGAGGCACACAAGTTGAGATCGTTGGACTGGCGTAAGGTCATCGGCAATAGAACAACCAAACACATCACTGGACGGTCCCTCGCAGGCAGAAAGAGCAGTGAGCGCACTAGAACTAGCGCAGTAATTTTCATCGGGCACGTCCATAACTTGCACGTCTTCAATCGCTTCGACATTGCCTAGACATTCCCCTCGGAGCAGCATGACAGGGTATGGGAACGGGTTGCAAACGAAAATGGTGCTGTAGCCCTGCTTGATGTCCACTGTCGCAAAAGGTAGCAGTAGGCCTGTCCGAGTAAGGAAGTGGTCAGATGGAGACAGCAGCGCAACAGCGTATGACATTCCGCTGCAGTACATGTGCACGACTGTTGGTTGACGCGCCGGGATGAACGTGGGTGTCGTCGTGGACAATTAGCGTCCTCGACAGGGAAGTATTGTCGGTGATCAGCAAATCTAACAGCGGCGAGAGTTTCATCTCGGCCCATGCGCAATGGATAACGGCATTGTGGCGCGAGAGGAAATCCCAGCCGAGGATAACGTTGTGAGTACACGAGGAGAGGGTGATGAATTCTATGGCATACAGAACGTCGTCTATAACAACACGAGCAGTGCAAGCCGCTAAGGCGTGGATATATGCTGAGCACTGGATGTGCGGAGGGATAGTCCAGAAAGGGGCGTCGTGAGTTTGCGAAGTAGGCGGCAAAGCTTAGCGTCCATAACACATACGGCGGCTCCTGTGTCCACGAGTGCAGATGCGCGAACACCGTCAAGAAACACTTCGATCGCATTTGAAGGACTGCGTTGAGGACTTTCACATTTCGACGGCGCCGCAACCCTTGCCTCTTGGACTGCGACGATTAATTTTCCTCGTCCCGAGTTACAGGACGGGGTCGCATCGGCGACACTGAGCGACGGCGTGGAGACGATGAACGGCAGGTAGTTGGCGTCGGGCGCAAAGTCGGTGACATAGCCGAATGAGGGTCGTAATATGGACAGTTGAACTGGCTTGTCACGGCTGATGTGGTGCTAGGCGGCTGAGCGCGATTACAATAACGAGCGACGTGACCGGCATAGCCGCACGCAAAACATATCAGCCGGTTGTCGGAAGTACGCCATCGGTTCGCTGGGGCAGGTTCCATCCATGTAAGAGGTCGCATTGTACAGGGCGGATGCTGGTATGACGGCATGGCGGGCTGCGGTCGGGGCCTCGCCGCAACGTCACCATAACGGAGAGGCACACTCGAAGAGAGTGGTTGGGTCCTCGTGACGACTTCAGCATAGCTGAGTGATGCAGCCGTCGGGATATGTTGGGGCGTCGCGACAACGTCAGCATAGCTTAGTGGAGCGGCCGCAGGACGATGTTGAAGCTAGTCTGGCAAGACCTCGGCGAATTCCTGCTCGATCACGCGACGGAGCGTGGGCATAACATTCTTTGCGGGCTGTTGCAGATGTGGTGGCTGAGCAAAGGTTAGCAAGGAGAGCTGGCATGTAACTTCCTCCCGAACGAACGCTTTCACTTCTGTCAGCAGTGCTGTCTGGTCGGAGATGGTGGCCAAACCAGCAATGTGTTCGTCACGTGATGAAGGGCGAACTGTCAAGGAGCGCTGACTTCGTAGCTCCTTGTAGCTTTGGCATAGAGTGACGATGTCTGTCACAGACTGAGGATTTTTCACAAGTAGCATGTTGAACGCATCGTCTTCAATCCCTTTCATGACATTTCTTATTTTGTCGGATTCCGAAATCGTCGCGTTGACTCGTTTGCACAAGTCCAGAACATCTTCAGTGTAGCTGGTAAATGATTCACCCGGCTGCTGTGCGCGTTTTCACAAACGCGATTCCGCTCGCAGCTTGCACACCGCAGGGCGACCAAACACCGCCACCAAAGAATTCTTGAACGAGGACCACGTCGGAAAATCGGTCTCATGGTTGCTGTACCAGAGATTGGTGACACCCTAAAGATAGAAGATAACATTGCTTAGCTTTGCAGGGTCGTCCCATTTGTTGTCAAAGCTTACCCTCTCATACGTTGTCAGCCAGTCCTCCACATCGGTTTCGTCCGCGCCGCTGAAGATGGCAGGGTCCCTGTGGCGAGGCACACCAGAGCACATGACAGACTGAGGAGGCGCTTGCTGAGATGGGGTAGGTGGCACTTGCTGGGATGTGTCTTCCGGCATGGTTGAGCGAAGGGTACGGATCAAAGCTCCAGGATTCACGCTGTAGGCAGAAGCACTCTCCACCACTTGTAAAGGCGTTTATTAGGCTCCAGCCTTTTGGACCGACGTTGGTTGAAAGCCCGAGCTCTCAGCACGAGCGGCGTTTCTCGAGGAGAGCGCAGGAGTGATCGACCCACTAGAAAGGGCTGGAGAGCATGACCCACTATGGCGTTCGTATCCTTCGCTACACTAGGAATACATAGTAGAGGAGAGATGTTGGTAGAATTCGCGGAAAGGAATAGGCTCTGAATAATGAATACCATCTTCAGGAAGCAAAGTTACAGAAAATGGACCTGGAAAAGCCCTAATGGCAAACCAAGATATGAAATGATGTTATATTTTGTGCCGACCTGAGCATAGTGCAGGATATAGAAGTGTTAAGTAGGATAGTCTCCTTTAGTCCCATCACATCTCGAGCGCCTCACAGGAGTGGGCTTGGGCCGTTACTGTCTCTTGTGTTTCGTCCCGCATTGAACTTCTCGCCGATGATCGTTTACTTTATCATAACATATCTTGCGATAACGATCATATAACTTTCCAAAAGGATTTAGACGCGATTAACACATGGTATAAGTCATCGTTATTGTCCCTAAATCTTACTAAAACTACAATAATATCTTTTACCAACCAAGTCACCCGAGTCTCCGCTTAGTATTATTGAGAACGCAGCAGTGTGGAACTCGTCCCAATCTATAAATATCTAGGCATTCATTTACATTGCGACTTAACGTGAGCCGTCACATTTACTCCACCTTTGCAGCTGCTAATCGCTCTCTTGGCATCATCAAACGCAACCCAAAGCATGCTCCTGTTAACATACGTGAACTTGCTTACCCCACAGTAATCTGCCCGAAGCTCATATACGCATCGGCAATATGGGATCTGGGTCAGGTATACATCATCAACGAGATTGAATCTGTGCAAAACCGGGCTGCTTGCTTCTTCCGACTACAGTGCAGTCCACTTATAACGATATCAAGAAATACGAAAAATCTCATCGTTATAACCGATCATCGCTATATTTGGACTGCCGTAAAAAAACGAAAACCAAATAGAAAGAAAAGAAAAAAAAATGACAAATATACCTTTGTAGTCCCAAAACCAAATTTGCCACTTGCGATAAGATATTAAGATATCGACGTTTCTAGTAGAAAGTAGGCTGTGAAGAATAAAACGTTTATTTATACCTCTAAATACCGCCTCAATCGTTCGGCGCACTGATAGAAATCTGCACTTGCTTTCACAGAAGTTTCAGATTAACAACGCCGTGTGCACATCCAGCTGCTGCACGAAAACTGGTGGCTATAATTTAGCCTGCATTAAATCAATGAGCGACTTGATTGACGACATTGCACTTTGGTTGAACATCGGGGTCAGTGTCAAAGACGGGTCATTGTCAATCTCGTCGTCACTGCTGCTGCTGTCGTCGCCTCTGTCCCACAACGCCGCCATCTGTCGCGACAACGATCGCCCCGTCGGAGATCTCTTCACAGAATGAGGCAGCACTATATGCACTCAGAAACTCCTCCATCGAAGCGCCACCTATTTCATCGTCGATAGCGACGTGCTCCCAGCATAGGTCGGCGCACTCACTCATGAGTGCACTCACTCACACTCACTCGCACTTATTTCAAAGGCGTGAGTGCGAGTGAGTGCCAGTGAGTGTGAGTGGAGGTGAGTGCAAGTGCGAGTGAGTGAGTGCAGGTGAATGGGAGTGAGTGCCTGTGAGTGGAGGTGAGTGTGAGTGGAGGTGAGTGTCGGTGAGTGTGAGGGGAGGTAAGTGTGAGTGAGTGCCAGTGAGTGTGAGTGGAGGTGAGAGGCAGTAAGTGTGAGTGGAGGTGAGAGGCAGTAAGTGTAAGTGGAAGTGAGTGGGAATGTGACTGAGTGCTGTGAGTGTGAACGTGGTGAGTGCTTGTGAGTGGAAGTTAGTATGAAAATGGTGAGTGCCTGAACAATAAGCAGAGGTGATATCGGTTCGAACACCTTGCTTGCGGAAAAATGGAGGCACGTTGAGTCTACAAGCTCACTCGCGGTGATGACTTATCGCGCTCGCCGATTGAATTGAATTGAGTTTATTTCCATATTGAATGGGGGAAAGTCCGATTGTGCACACCAAGATGGAAACCACTCATTAAGGTCGTACTAATCCAAGGTTCAGGCATGAGTGAGACTATGTATAGTGAAATGAGCGGATATATTATATTGCGATACCAGTTATGTGGACACTCCAAGCGCACTTCTGCTGTAGTCATGGACGTTGTTGTGAGGTTCCGTGTAAAGTCCAAACACGGTAAGATTGTCACCGCGTGCCGGCGGTACACTCTGTGTGCGAGTGAAAGCTTGCGAGGGTCAGCCGACGCTTGCTGCGCAATCTCGCGCGCGAGGGATAAGGGCGGAAGCACGCTGATTCTGTCGCGTGCCAGGCACGGGGGGATGGGGGGGGTTGGGTCATCTTACTCCGGTGGCGGCTGTGTGGGCGTCGTATCTCGAAAGCGATCTGCAACATGGAAGAAGTGCGCGCCCGCACGGGCCTCCTCTTCAAAGCGATTTGCGAAGTGAACAATGTTCAACTAGAGCCGCTAACTTCGTATGCACTGTGTTTTCGACGTTTAGTTTGCTTTGAAGCGAGAGGCGGCACGAAGGTCAATTCGCTCGCTGCTATAGCTGCGCCTCCTCACTCCAGCGTTCTGACAGCGAGTTTCCGCGGTCATCGTGCGAGATGCGTTCATGTTTACCTGTGTGCGCGTGACACTGTGCTTGTCAATTAAGTTAGTAGGCGAATGTTTACTAGTTTATACGGCCCATTAAACTACTGTCCTTGCTTCGTATAGCTCTCTACTAATTTGCTATCGCAATCGAGGCTTCGCCTTTCGGGCGAAACTGCGACATTTTCTTTAATACGCCTGGGAATATGTATGGGCTGGAGCGCTGATGGTAGGCATATCCAAATCATGACCGGCAAATTTTGCCATGACTTCCACTGAGTGAAGACGCTTAATACCGTGTGATTTCCTACAGCTTCGCTGGTCATCCGCCTTCAGAAGGTGGAATGGCTCATTTTCTTTATCCTTCCCTCTTAAACGTACACGTACAGGCTCCTTATATAAACAGGCAGAGCGGAAGAGGGACTAGCCAAATAAGCGCAGAGTAACAGACACGCACGCTTGCATACATGGAGAAAAAGCGAAGATGCAATGATTGATACCGCTTTGTTCTCCCTATTGTGTGTGTTTGTTTCAGCGTTAAGTGGTTGACTAAGTATACAGACAGTCAATCTCTCCCTCTATTTTCCACTCTCTTGGCTGAATCCGACCGAAGGGGAGCTTAGCGAGCGTGGGCGGCAAGCATGCACACGTCTAATGTCTATGACAGTGTCACAAAAGAGCGCGTAATCCAAGTGCACGCCGAGTGTCACGCAAGCCAGCGAAAGAACACGCCGGCCCCGCGGCAACTTCAACAGAGGGGGAGAGCGCATACGCTAAGCAACAACGCTAACAACGGCGCCGAAACGTCTGGAAGAGACTCGACGAAGCGACGTTAACCGGAGAGAGAGAGAGAGCACACGCGCGCGCCGAGACACCTTCTCACCCGGCGAGTCGACAGACATTACTACCGCGTGAGCATACACCAACAGGATGAGTCATCACCCCCCCCCTCGAGAATGCTCCGACAGCGGCGGCCGATGGAACGAGAAAAGCCTCGAAGGTTCCCAAGCTTTGGCCATGCTACGAGATCACGACACCGATAATAATGTTCAAGAACGCCTGTGGAAGCTATATAACCGCCGTGCGAGAATCGTTTAGTGGAATTCAGGAGTTCGAGAGTTCAGTCCGCACCGGAGAAGTGATGTAACGTGAAGACCGAGCTTCTGCGGAAGAAGGGGATTCCCCGGCAAGCTAGTCGACGAGTTCATCGAGCGTCTGCATTTCCGGAAGAAGTTCTTTCTTCGAGATTTGCCCGAGCTGCGCCGAGATCGTCTGACTCCAAGACCAACCAGCACGGTGAACACGATTGGACACTTAGTGTTCCTATTTATTTGGTACTTTACGTGTTGGACTCTTAGTGCTTGTCTTGAATTATTTTCTTGTGTTTGTTAATACCCATCTGATTTGTATTGTGTTGTGTCTAGCCTAAGTGTGCAAGTGTGTGTGTAACTGCCTTGTGTGAAGAATATATTTTGTTGTGTTTTGACAACTCTGGGCTCTGACTCGGTCTTTGGACAGCAACCGGCGCTCGCTGGCGCACCAGAGGGCCCACTCTTAATTGTCCTTGCTTTTGTGAGATTATTTTCGGAAGCTGATAAGTCGGCTTTAGAATTTGGTCCGGCGTCTGCGCCTCGTTCACGGGGTCTGTGACAATATTTCGGGCGTCCGCGACAGGACCTTTCTGGTGCAAATTGTGTGTCCATAGTAGGGAGAAAGAGCCTAGGGTCGTTTACATTGCTATTGTAAACGATTTTGAGTGTTGCACCATGTTTTGCTAACTTGTGTGCAGAGAGCAGTTCGATAGTTGAAATCTAGGCAGATATTTTTTGCACGCGGCTAGATTTTTGAAGGGCATTATGGATCTCGAGAAATTAGTTGCCATTGGTCAGAAGATGGGTCTTTCCGGAACGGAACTACAGAAGTGGGTTAGTCAGAAGGAAAAAGAAGCTGTAGAAAGAGAGAAGCTAGCGGCCGAACGGGCCAAAGAAGAAAGAGAGGCGATGGAGCGAAGAGAGGAAAGAGAAGCAAAGGAGCGACAGATAAGAGAAGAAAGAGAAGCAAAGCAGCGACAGATAAAAGAAGAAAGAGAGGCGATGGAGCAAAAAGAACAAAGAGAAGCTGAACTAGCTGAGAGAGAAAGGCAAAGACAGCACGAGTTAGAACTCGAACGACTTCGTTTGCAGCAGCGCACAGACGCTCCCGCCCAGGCAAGAGTCGATAGCACTGAAAGGGAAGAAATTAGCTTCTGTCTGAACCCAAGCAAACTGCTTGTGGCATTTGATGAAAGAAAAGATGACTTAGATGCTTACTTGCACAGATTTGAGACAGTTGCTAAAAGCCAGAATTGGCCAGAGGATCAATGGGCCACTGCGTTGAGCACGTGTTTGAGTGGCGAAGCACTTGTGTGTACGGTAGGCTGACGCCAACCGATGCCTCAGATTATGGAAGGGTGAAAGCTGCTTTACTGAAGAGATTTAGGTTCACCGTAGAAGGCTTCCGAGATAAGTTTAGGACTGGAAAGCCCGCCGATGGCGAGACTGCCACGCAATTTGTCGCGCGGCTCAGTCACTATTTTGATAGGTGGACCGAACTTTCAGAGACTGCACAGGAGTACGGTGCGCTTAGAGAGCTTTTGATCAAGGAGCAGTTCCTCATCAGTTGCCACCCGAGCCTGTCACTCTATCTGAAAGAAAGGAAAGGTAAATCGCTTCAAGATATGTTGGAATTGGCAGATCAATTTTTGGAAGCACAGGGAGGCACCAATCTCTCCAAGATCAAAAAAGAGGAGCCAGAGGACGCAAAGAAACAAGCATCCGATGAAAGGAGAAACCCTCCGAAGCCTGTTCCGTGGTGTTATCTCTGTAACCGACTGGGCCACCACGCTAGCAATTGTCGGACCAATTTTATGCACCCCAATGATGTCAAATGTTTTAAATGTGGGCGAACGGGGCACTAAAGCCGATACATGTCGCAACGGAGTGAAAGAAATTCGTCAAGCATCCTGTGTGTATGCCCCGCCAAAACAACAAGAAGACGTAAACACCGAAATTGTCGAACTCCGAGACGGAAAAAGAATTCTGGTCGTTAATGCGGTGATGACACAACGCCCAGAATTTCCTATTAAGGGAATGCCTGTCCTTGCCGGAAAAATGGCAAGAAAACAAATTACGGTGTTACGAGATACTGGCACCAGCACAGTGATCGTACGGAGGGACTTGGTCAAAGACAGTGAGCTCACGGGCGAGACCAGTTTAGTTTACTTGATCGATGGTACGACTAGGAAGCTTGCTGAAGCCAAGATTGAGGTTGAGACCCTCTACTACAGTGGGAGTATCACTGCTCTTTGTATGGACAGCCCACTGTACGACCTAATTCTAGGGAACATCGAGGGAGTTCGCGCCCCAGACGATCCGAAACTTTTGGAAGAAGAGTCGAAGATAGAACCCTCGACGATTGAAGAAGCTTGCGGAAAACCATCCACTGCTTACGAGAACAACGCGGCAGCTGTCTTCCAAATTCGAGTGAAGGCCCAGGCAAGACCTTTCCAGCCCCTTTCCAGGCCCAATTCCGAAAATAAACCGACCGGGACTCATAAGCACGCCAAACACCACGATCGAAAAACCAAGGACCGGAAATTTAAATTTAAGAACTGTTGACGGTTAGTGTGTGGTGCAAAGTGTTTTGATGAGTGTACGGTTTGTTTATTTATGCATCATGGACATAGTGTTTGTTTGAGTTCTGTAAACTACCCTGTCATAGTTTTGTGTATTTTTTGAGCATGTTATATTTCATAAGATTGTCTTGTTACGCGAGATATGTATTTTTGTATAGTGCAAGTGTAATTGTTACGTGAGAGATGTATTATTGTATAGTACAAGTGTACATGTTACGCGAGGGATGTATTGTGTAGTTCAAGTGTACCTGTGCGAATTGTGTGTGTATTCGATGTATCGTGAGTTATGTGTGAATTGTGTTGGACTGATTTATGGACTTAAGGACTCGTGTGTAGTGGACTTTTGTGCGCGCTTCTTTTGTGTTTTCTTGAATATTATTGCATAATATTCTTAAAGTGGGGGGCAGTGTCACAAAAGAGCGCGTAATCCAAGAGTGCGCCGAGTGTCACGCAAGCCATCGAAAGAACACGCCGGCCCCGCGGCAACTTCAACAGAGGGGGAGAGCGCATACGCTAAGCAACAACGCTAACAACGGCGCCGAAACGTCTGGAAGAGACTCGACGAAGCGACGTTAACCGGAGAGAGAGAGAGAGCACACGCGCGCGCCGAGACACCTTCTCACCCGGCGAGTCGACAGACATTACTACCGCGTGAGCATACACCAACAGGATGAGTCATCACCCCCCCCTCGAGAATGCACCAACAGCGGTGGCCGAAGGAACGAGAAAAGCCTCGAAGGTTCCCAAGCTTTGGCCATGCTACGAGATCACGACACCGATAAGAATGTTCGAGAACGCCTGTGGAAGCTATATAACCGCCGTGCGAGAATCGTTTAGTGGAATTCAGTAGTTCGAGAGTTCAGTCCGCACCAGAGAAGTGATGTAACGTGAAGACCGAGCGTCTGCGGAAGAAGGGGATTCCCCGGCATGGCTAGTCGACGAGTTCATCGAGCATCTGCATTTCCGGAAGAAGTTCTTTCTTCGAGATTTGCCCGAGCTACGCCGAGATCGTCTGACTCCAAGACCAACCAGCACGGTGAACACGATTGGACACTTAGTGTTCCTATTTATTTGGTACTTTACGTGTTGGACTCTTAGTGCTTGTCGTGAATTATTTTCTTGTGTTTGTTAATACCCATCTGATTTGTATTGTGTTGTGTCTAGCCTAAGTGTGCAAGTGTGTGTGTAACTGCCTTGTGTGAAGAATATATTTTGTTGTGTTTTGACAACTCTGGGCTCTGACTCGGTCTTTGGACCACAACCGGTGTTCGCTGGTGCACTAGAGGGCCCACTCTTAATTGTCCTTGCTTTCGTGGGATTATTTTCGGAAGCTGATAAGTCGGCTTTGGAATTTGGTCCGGCGTCTGCGCCTCGTTCACGGGGTCTGTGACAGACAGAGATGGGCAGAGAGAGGTTGAGCCTGTAACGGTATTTATTAAAAGCAGTGAAGTGACCAGCGTTGTACGTCGGCAAGTCAAGATTTGGGCCATCGTCTTTCTCACTTAAGTCGCGCAGCTGCAGCAGCAGCGCCACTATTGTTCTCTTCGTCATTACTATGGCCCCACAAGAAACAAAAACAAATAACCATCTTGACGACTTGGGCTGACGTGCACGCCGCTGGAACTCAACGAAGTACTTTGCCGGGGATCGTAGGCATAGCAAGAGAGGGGGCTGGCTGGGCGGGGTGGGGGGTAAGGGAGGAGGGGTTCAACTACCGACCCATCCCTAAAGTTTTGCACTACTTTGTATGCATATATATTCATGCACACATGCAGACACACACACATGTATAGGAGTGTGCTACATGACACGCTCATGAACTCTGACCAAGATATATCGGTGAGCTGGAGCTCACCGATATATCCGGGCGCTATCATGACGTTTTCCCAAACTCCGCACCACGGAGATGACATCCTTTGTCGTTGAAATGATGAACAGCTCACGCATGGCTCTTTCTGTGTATTTTTTACTAGAAGCGAGAGCTGTTCGCAAGTAACCATGTCTCTCACATTCCAACTGCCCATGGCTATGTTGCCACCCCGAGTACACGCTTCTGGGAAGCTGCGGCCAGGTCACATTATCGCCTAGGGACTGAGACAGCGTCATCAAAGTGACGGATATTCTACCTCTGGCAGTCCAGCCGACGAGAGATGCTGCTTGGGGGAAATTGGCTGCATTTTTTAATGGACCTGATGCCGAGTCGCGTATTAAAATAACCTAGTGTACCCTTCATAGATACCGCATTCCAACACATCCCCAACATTAACCTTTGGTAGTTTTGAAGGGCACCATTTTGAAAGCAGATCTGATGGCAGATGCAGCGAGATTTCGTACTTGTCAGAACACAGCGAATCGCAAGTCCCATGCGAGAGGCGAAATCACAAGCAAACACCTCTGGCGTCCAGGAAACATTCGCTGGAAGCCAGGAACAGCAGTGCTTGGTCTGTTCACCGCCCGTCTAGCGACTGAAACCGTGGTCTTCGCCACGCGGGGTGTAAGAAAGCGGCCTCATGGTACTAAGGACTCAAGCACGCTGATATATCTTCAACGGAGACTGCAAAGCTGTTGTCCCAAAAGCTGTTATTGCCCCAAAAGCTGTTACTAAATCTTTCCGGAAGTTGAAGGCAAGATAATTGCTTTTTGTTCCTGGAATGCCTGGTCGTGAGTTATGCTGCAGTGCAAGCGGACCCATAACGCCTAGTCTCGAAGCATACTCCACAAGAACACATTCGTATGCACTTTCTAGAACTGCAAGCGAAAAACTCCTGCATGGAATTTTACATGGATGCATCAGCGTCGCATGCAGGCGTGTCCTATGCAGCAGTTGGACCATCATTTTCGGAATCAGATGTTCTGCACCCATTAACGAGCATCTTTACGGCTGAGGCCTATGCATTATTGTCGGCTGTAAAGCATATCATGCATATAAATTTAGAGAAGGCAATTGTATTCAGATTCATTAAGTGTAGTTAAGGCTTTAATGTTGCTACAAAAGCACAGAAATCCTGTAGTAAATGAACTCTATTCACTTCTGTGCACTAGTTATGCTGCCGAACAATGTATCATAATATGCTGGATTCCTAGCCACAGACGCATTCAGGGGAATGTGCATGCTGATGAACTCGCTACATTTGCAGCAACGAAACCTCACAACGCTCCTATGGCTGTCACAGCTATAGATTTGAAACCTTTCCTGCGGAGAAAACTAAGAAGCTATTGGCAACACCTTTGGGATGCTGAAACATCTAATAAGCTTCACCTAATTAAACCTCAATTAGGGTTTTGGCCATCAACAATGAAATCATGGGCAGCCGATGTCCTCTTAACTAGGTTGAGAATCGGACATACGTACGGCACACACAACCACTTGTTGACCGGCGATGAACCTCCAATCTGTGGGAAATGTAGTGAGAGGTTGACCGTCATTCATGTACTACTATCATTTGATAGTACTATTTGATGTACTACTGGAGTGTCGGGAAGCAGACGCTGAAAGGAAAAAAACACTTTCCTCTTGCGTACAGACAATCTATTCCTCTTCACCCAGCAATGTTCTTCGGTAATGAACCGCTATTTAACATGAAATCAGTACTAGACTTTTTCAGTGAAGTCCACTTATTGCATGCCATCAGCCCCAAAAATTCGTAACGCGGCGTGTCTTGAGAAGTCGCTGTTGCGATGGTAGCGTTTTGTATAGCGCATGCCTCCAGGCCCTTAATCTCGAAGGGCCCTGATGAGGCAGTAGTGCTTCTGACAGTCACGTATTTTAGTATATCACTTCTTCGTAGCACACCTTTTATTTTCGCCCAACATGTCACTGTACATTATAAGTATCACTGTCATAATTTTATTTAAGTATACATTTTACGCGCTCTACAGCGAAAGGTTTTAGGCCTCTATACAGCCGTGTCGCACCTGAAATTAACCACAACATCGACTACATCATACCACTGTCCTCTTTGGCTTTCTGTGGCCCTTGCGCCATAAAACCCCATTAATCATCAAAGAACTAGCTGGGATGCCAGGCAGCTACATCCTTCTTTTTTCTTTTTGGCCTCCAGAAATGGTGTCCAAGATGGCCTCAAGAGTCAATGTCTTGCGTTTCTTCGTCGAAGCACTCATCCTTGGAATGTCACACCAGGTACTGGATGCGTGGACTCGTGTCGTTTTGCACAAGCGCGAGGTGTCGGAAATGAAGAGCGAGTGACACGGTGGCATCGTAGCGTCGTATAGTGTCACCTAGTGTCAGGTTAGTGAAGTGAAGCGCAGTAACCAAAGAGTGGCGCTGCCAGCGCGTTGAAAAAAAAAATTTTTTTTTTTTGTCCTTTGGCAAAATCAACTGGTAAAGGAGAGTGCCAGCTTGGCGGGCTAGGCCAGCTGCAGCAAGCGGCGGGATCAGATTTGAATGAAGGGAGGTAGAAAGGTCACGCCCGCGGCAGTAAGATCGCCGGGTCAAGGGATGCAGGCCCGCCTCGCACACGCACGCACACGTGCGCTCGCTGTCGCCTCGCAGTCGCCGTGAATTCGAGCACGCCAAGCGCGACGCCACCGCTTCGCATCCCATCGCAGTGGAGAAGGTGCTTCCGGTTGCTGCTCGCACAAAAATGACAAAATTTAGGTCGAAATCTCTAAGTTGTCGACGGGGAAAATTCGTTATTTCGAGGGGGTCTCCCGCTGCCACTTCGTTACGTAGAGGTCTGCGCTTCTATAGAGTAACGACAGGGAATAGAAAAACTTTGTTATATCCAGGAATTCGTTATATGCAGGTTCGTTATAAGCAGGTTTAACTGTATTTCAAATAACCAATTACACCATCACATCTTAGTCACAATTGTAAATACAGAATTCCCACCATAGTACAGCTTCGCTGGTCTTCCATCTCCACCCCAGTAAAAGGGCTGACACTTATTTTTGCCGCCAGCGACGCGAAACAGCTTGCGCCATCTTGTGCACACTGCGCCAACTTGCGATGCTCTCCATGGCTTTCGCAATCGGCGTGCGAGTGGGATGCACCACGCGGTAATGGTGGCAGATACGAACTCGCGTAGGCAAACTTTTCGCCTCGTATCAGTTAAGCGCAACTCAGGAACGCAAATTTCACGATTATTCTGCATGAAAAATGCCGCCCAGAAGCAAAATTTTGATCGTTATATCCGATATGTGGTGAATAACTGATCATTATATGTTTTTTTTTTCTCATAGCCCTAATGCATAAGTTGATACTTTTAAGTCGACTCATCGTTATATGTGGTGTCGTTATAAGTGGACTGCACTGTATTCATCATGAAAAGCAAGTGCCAATTTACAAGCGCTATCCCTCTGCCACAAGTTAACTGTTCTTTGCCCCCCTGCTTCACAAACATTACCATCTCTTCATGACAATTTCTTGCAGTCACCGCCTGTTGTCTTTCCATGACGGGATCACCATTTCGAAATCAAACGCATACCGTGTCACATGTTATAATGTGCAAGTTCCTTTATACCCCGCACCATCACTGAATGGAACAGTGATGGTGCGGTGATGGAGTGATATTGCCACTGAAACTGACCCTGTAAAATTTCATGACGTACTACGCTCTGTTGATTAGTTGCCTTTTTATAAGTATTTCGTTTGTTGTAAGTTACTAATAAGTACTTGTATTAATACTGTACACTATTTGAGCGTGCATATCTTTCACCCATATGGTTGTGCTCGGTGCACTACTTCTTTGTTGTAATTTTTTGTATTTTTTAAACTTTGTTTCTTGCTAGCTAAACTCTGATAGCATACTCTTGTTCTGTACTTCATACAATTGTTTCGTAATCACTTTTATGTTTGTACTTCCCCCACCCCACCCCTCCTTATGTAATACCCTGAACTGAGGGCCTTTAAGGGTACTGGGAATAAATAGTGATAAATAAATAAAGGGCATTGATCCTAGATTAGTGAGGATTGCTCTCAACTGGAAGAGAGGAAGAGCAAAATCAGTCGAGAAGAAACAGGCCAACCTAGATGCAGTCAGGTAAGAGCAAACTAATTCAGGCTGGTGCTCGCAAACAAATATGCAGCTTTAGAACAGAAAGATGAAGATAACATACAGGTATTAAATGAAACCTTAACTAGGCTGGTTTCAGAAGCAGCAATTGAAGCCGGAAGTAACGCACCAAGGCAACGAGTAGGTAAGCTCTCCCAAATAACAAAGGACCTAGTAAAGAAACGACAAAGCATAAAAGCATCTAACTCAAGAGATCAGATAGAAGATTGAGGAAGCATTAAAAAATGGGGGCAACAGGAAATCAGTGAAAAGTAAACTTTTCATAGGGCAGTGCAAGATGTATGCACTGAACGATAAGCAGGGTAATGTCATCAGAAATTTCAATGATATAGTAAAAGCAGCAGAATAATTTATACTGACCTGCACAGTACCTAGAGCAAGCACACAACCTTCATTGGAAGTAGTGAGGAACAGCATACAGGAAGCTTCATGTGAATGAAGTTACAAGGGCTTTGCAAGACATGTCCCGGGAGAAAGCAGCAGGAGAAGATAGAGTAATAGTCGATGGGAAGGAACGAGCTTTCATTCCTGTTTTAGAGGAACGAAAGGAACGAACCCTTGTCCTGCCGCCGTGACAGGACGAGGGGTTACCCCAGCAGCTTGTGAGGACAGAATAGGGATTGAGACTTAGTAGGAAAAAGGAGGTGCTGTTGTGCAGAGTTTTATAGGGAAATGGTTATCCACCCGACAGCACAGGTGTCTCTGAAAGAAAGTTGGCAAAAAATTTGTCCTGGGGCAGGAGCCTGAGAATTCCAGTGTGGCCTTTCCAGTGTGGCCACTCTATCACCTGCGCTAACCAGGCTCATGCCACTGCAAGGCCGGAGTAATTAACAACTCAAAGCATGAGTGTCGGGTGGATGACAGTTTTTCCCTTTCATGGAAATCCACCTGTGGATTTCCACTGAACTGGTTGGGCATATACTCTCCTAGAGTTGGGTATGGTGTAACCACACGAGGATGGCGACAAGTTAACAGCAGGGTGGTAATAGGTACGGTTTGCTATGTGTCATGGGCTCAGGGCCGTGGCTTCAGAGCCAGTGACCAGCTGAGGCTCTCAGAGACGACACGGACTGCGGGAGACAAGCAAAGAACAACCTTTACTGACGAAAGCCCCAGGCCAACTGCAGTCCAGGCTCCTGATCCCACTCCGCCCTAAAATTTGATGCACGTGGCACGGGCGGGTGAGCCAGCGCCGATGGTGATGGTTGCACACAGCGGTGCTGCCATGCGGTCGACATCCAAGTCGAGGGAGATGAGGTCCTCAAGGGGAGCCAGCGCTTCAGTACCCGGTGGATGTTCTTGGTGCTCATCATAGGCGGAAAGTTTTCATTTTCCCGGGGGGGGGGGGGGGGGGGCTGGGGCCCGACCAGCTTGCCTAAGCGGTCATATATATATATATATATAGTTCAATTTCATAACCTGAGTCCCCTCGTACCACAAAGAGACTCGCGTCTCTCGGATGAGCCATGCGAAAGCCGATTAAGTTATTCACGTTAGGGAGATATGTGTGTTTTGTGCTTATAAGTTGCAAAACTACACATAAATGGAAAACAGCCATGTAACAATTTGTGAAAGTTTTAATATACAAAGACACAGTCAAGAAATATTTTCCTGACTAAAGGTCAGTTGAAAAGAAAAGACATGACATATATAAAACATACACAATATATAACAATTTGTGTACACAACTTATGACTACAATTATTAGCATAAAACAACATGACTCCATGACGCAATACTTTATTTACTTGTCAAAGCATGCCTTATGCCACTGGTTTCATTTATTTCCCGGTGGCGGAATAAATGATTATAGAGTAATAAATTATCAGGCGCAGAAATACACAGTCGTATTAACAAATAAATAAATGAGACACAACGATATCTCAACAGTGGGAAAGGGCACGAGAGGAAGTAGTAAGAGCGTGGATTGCGTTTTTGAGCAGCTAATGCAGCATATGACAAATAAATATTAATAAGGAAAAAGCACAGCATAGACTGGGAAGCTTTAGAAATAGCGCAACGAAGCGTCTTTGCGTACCCAAAAGGCCTCACCCTACTTGCCCTGTCATGCACCCCGTTTTCGTTCCTGGAAATAACTTTTTTCTTTGTTTTCTTAGCCAAATGGTTAGCTTTAACTTGTGAGTTGGCAACTTTCTCTTTCCTATTAAAGACATCATTTCGTTGTCTGATGGGATGGTTTCACCTTGAGGGAAAATGTGTTCATTCGGGCACTTGTTCTAGCAATGAAGTCGTCGGCAATTTTATTTAAATTGATTTTGCGGGAGAGTTCTTTGTAAGTGTGCAAAATGGCCAGATGGTTCAAACGGGCTTGTCCAGTCGTCGACCGCAGGTACGTTTTCAGTCGCCGAAGACAAGAAAAGGACCTCTCGGATGTGCTTGACGAGACCGGTATGGTCAACGCAATTTTTGTTAGCTTGGCCATTTCCGGCAAAAGGTTTCGCAGGTGTTTGCCCTTCTCCCCCGAAAACATCTGCACGACGTCCTCGAATGTGTGCAATGGTGCCGACTTTTGTTGGCTTACGATGTCAATGAGCATGTCTCTGTGCAAAATCAGACGTCCTCGTTCAAGGTCGTCACCGTAGAACTTTGTTATGTATGCTTCGTCTTGCTTTCCTGTGGCAAACTGCTCAATGTGTGACATATGCTGCCACATCTCAGGTGGATATCTGTCGCTTAACGAGGACAGTACAGTGTCAAGTACTTCGTAGTACCTCTGGTGGTACATGTCCTCCGCTGATGTGAACACGTGAGCTGAGGAACCTTGTTGATAGTGGTGTGGAGTTTTCTTTCGCCTAGCAGCTGGAACACACGGGTCCTCAACTCCTACTTTTCCTGCCTCTGCCAACACCTCCTCCCAAACCAAGGGAAAACTTTGCCTCAGTTCAGCGACGCTTGCAGTGACGGATTTCACCATTTTCTCCACTTGGTCAAACCTGAGCGTTCTTTTTTGTAAGGCAGTATTCAGTGCTTCCATTCGTGAAAACACTTTTGTCAGAAGCGTCGACATGAAAAACGATTCAAACTTGAACAGCATCCTTGAAAATCCGCTGGCTTTCGCACCGGCCCCAGTTCGCTCTTCGGATGCTGTTTCAGAGAAAAACGTTATGAGACTGCTATAATTTGAAAGAACTAATCGCACTGATGAAGCCTTTAGCGTCCACCTTGTCGGTCAGAATTTTCGCAAGTTCACATCCTCTTCTACCTGAATATCTTGAAGAGAAGCAACGCGCTTTGGAGAGCAGGTCATGAAGGTTATCAGTTCAGTGACGGCGTAAAGAAAATCATGGCACATGTCTACTTTCTGGCCGACATCATGCAAAACCAAATTCAGGATGTGCGCTAGGCAGTGTACATATAGCGCGCGAGGTTCCTGTTCTTGCATGAGAGCTTGTACTCCTCGGTGCTTTCCTCTCATGTTTGCCGCACCATCATAGCACTGCCCGTGGCACTTTTCAATGGGCAGGTCCATAATGACAGCGTAGTGCTCTGCCGCACGAACTTCATCTGTGAGTGAACGAAGGATGTCATGTGCCATGAGTTCCACCATCTCGTTTAAAATCTGGTGAGAAATCCATTTGTATTTTGTTCTTAAAAGCCACGATCACAATGAAGGAATATCATTAGCCCGGAGTTCCAGCAGCTGCCTCAAATTACTTTCTGTGTCTTCGTGGCCACGTATTGCTAAGCCTTGGGTCGACAGGTACAGTAGTGACGACAGTGTTGCTAGGAGAGCCTGTCGGGCGTCGTCCATTTCTTTCGCCTTTCCCTTGGCGCAAGCATATGTCACATTCGCGCTGCCTTTTGCAGCTACGACGGCATTACATGCCTCCTTATGAAAATTAGGCCTCTCATGGGATTTAAATCTGTCAATTGCCTTTTTTCCAGTTTGAGAAACCATTTTTCAAAAATGCCAGGTAAGAATCCTTGTCTTGGGAAGTGTCAGGGAGCGGCAGTTTCATCTCTGATGCTGTGCAACAGGTCTCGCAAAACGCCTTGTCAGGTGGACATTGTAAGATAACCACTTGTAGGTACTTTTCCAGGTAGGCTGGAAGCGCCGCCCTTGTTTTTCTGTAGATGGTGCATCAGAAACCTCGCCGATGGGTCGAATTTTGGAAGGACCGGCTTCTGCAGTGCACATAGAGCTTGGTGTGCTAGTGTCATCAGCGCGCGGTGGAGCTTCAGCGACTGAACTGGAAATGCTGGATGAGGGACGGCTCTCCTCGCAGTCTTCACCGGGGGCTTTCCGTTTCCTGATCAGATATTTTTCCATTGCTTTTGAACAGTCTGCAAGGGATATGAATAACATTCTGAATAGACGCTCGCATAAACATACAAAGTTTGGTATAATATTGCCACACATTGCAACATGTGGGACATAATTAGAAAGCCGAAGACGCGCTCTAGTAAGGTACCGCCTGTGCCTAGTGGAGGGCAACGGGACTTCGCGGAGCTGATGCAGGGATGGAGCGGCTCAGTGTGTCTCCATACGTCTCACGCTGGAAATCGGTCGCCGCGAGTGGGGATGTTGCCGATGCGGGGAGACTGCGCCTCAACGCGTTATCATATGTCGTGCGCCGAAATTCACTCGCCTGGGGTGTTCTTTCGGGGCGAGGTTGAGGTACCCCGAGTGCATGCTGCACTTCGTCACGCACGATGTCAGCGATGCAGTTGACCGTAGGCTGCTGTGTCCGGTGCAGCTGTTGCAGCTCGTCACGGACTACCGATCGTATTAGCTCGCGGAGCACTTCAATGTCAGTCGCGAAAGCTCCCAGACCGATGGTTGTCGAAGCAGCATTCACTTGCCGGTCATACTGGTTCGACCGCTGCTGCAGCGCCTTTTCCATAGCAACGGCTTCTGCGAGGAACTCGGTAACCGTCCTCAGCGGGTTACGAACAAGCCCACCGAAGAGCTGTTCTTTGACACCCCGCATCATATGACGGAGCTTCTTGTCTTCGGGCATGCTAGGGTCGGCTCGCCTGAAGAGACATGTCATGTCTTCAACGTACATCGGAACACTTTCATTGGGCTTCTGAGCATGCGATTGGAGGGCCCGTTCTGCTCGCTCTCGGCGATCGGGGCTCGAGTAGGTGTCCAAGAGCGGCCGACGTAACTCACGCCATGATGTCAGGGCATCTTCGCGGTTCTGGAACCAGGTGCGAGCACCGTCCTCGGGGCTGAAATACGCATTCTTTAATTTCGCTCGGTCGTCCCAGTCGTTGCAATCTGCTACTCGTTCAAAGTCGTCCAGCCAGTCTTCCACGTCTTCATAAAGGTCACCGTGGAAGGAACCTGGCACTCGCGGGCTCTGCAACGTTAAATGAGTTGGTACTGTCGCCATACCTTCCACCGCAGCCATTGTGCTCCTGGTTGACGGCACAATCTCAGGGGCCAGTCCCCGAATTCTCCGGCTGGCACGGTGCACTGGTGTAAGCTCCGGTATGGCGCTGATGTTCTTGCTGCTAGGAGGGGTCTGTTGCATAGGTCGAGGGCTACCCAGCACCTCCACCAGAAATGTCACATTCTGGGAGAACAGACGACCTGAAGCGTTGAGGCGTTGAGCGTCGAGTCTCTGACCGCGAGCTGAACAAACGCAAATCTCAGGCACCCGCGCGTGGATCGGAGTAACTTCGTCTCACCTGAACCATAACGCTGGAACGAGGCGGTATAGTTACGCTGTCGTCGGAAACGCGAAGTCCGGCTCTATGGCGGCAGGCATCATCTTGTGCCATAGCGTTCCTCGCAGAGAAAGTGATGTAACGCTTCCTGAGGTCGATGATGGCACCATATTCCCGGAGAAAATCCATTCCAAGAATTAAATCACGGGAACATTCACGCAGGACAATGCAGCTAGCGAGAAACGTGCAATTTCGGATTCGTATCCTAGCGGTGCTCACACCAAGCGGTGCGATAACGTGTCCGCCAGCTGTACGAACTTGTGTCCCAGTCCAAGGCATAATAACTTTCTTGAGAAGGCTCACCAATTTTCCGCTAATAATTGAGTAATTGGCGCCGGTGTCGACTAGCGCACTGACATTTCTCCCGTCGACGAGCACAGGTATGTTCATCGCGAACTTGTCTGCAGGCTGAGGTACAGGCGTCGTTAAATCTTCGTCAGGTCGCGGTCGCGTCGCTTGGAGGTCCAAATCTCTGGGTACAGGCGTCGTCGAATCTCCGTCGGGTTGAGGTCGTGTCGCTGGGAGGTCTTCAGCACGTCGCGCATCAGCGGCCTCGGAAGGTCGCTGACGTCAGTTTTCCAGGCGAGGGCTCGGAGACCGTCCCTGCATCATTCTCGACGTACCTTCGCGACTTGGATAGGATCGCCGCGGTGATGGCGATCTCGACTGGCGTCTTGGTGACTGAGGCGCGCGCTGCTGGGCGATGAACGCTTCAATTTCGGGCGGCCTCTGTCCAAACCGGGGTCGAGGTGAATTGGCGGCGTAACCCTGCAGTCCAAGTTGGCGGTAGTGGCACTCGCGGTATACGTGACCCGCCTCACCACAATGATAACAAAGCGGTCAACAGTCGGGCGTGCGCCAAATGTCCGATTTACGTGTGACAGGGCGGTTGTCGGGAAAGTATTCATATTCATTATTCATATTCAGAGTTGGTCAAGCGCGTAGGAAACCTGCTCAATTTTTAAAAAGACAAAAGAATCTTGACCATTTCTGGAAGCATGAAGAATTATCCCGCGGTAAAAAACCCCAATTTTCACACAAAAAAATAGGATTTGCCAAGTCTGAATGACGGCGCCGCCTGTGGCAATGAGCTGTAAAAATTTTCGGCTACCCATAATATCATTTAGTGCGCGCTGCAATAAAGGTATGCGTCTTCTTGAAATTATAACTACATTTCTTCAGAATATGGGCCGACCAGCATGCGAACAATTTTATACCCTCACGTGGCAACGAATATGGGACGATCAACCTACATTTGTCTACAAGCTATACGCGAATACACATGGCATACGTACTATCACGATGAAAAGAAATGCGAACAGCGGAGCGCGTGGCCGAAGCATAACAAGCCTGAAGGTATAGGGCGCGCACGTCCGGTTTGATCGTCCTGTGTGATGATGCACCCCTTATACTGCGATATTTTTGTTTGCGCTGTCCAATTTGCGATGTCATCATTACTGCGCCATCAACTTTTCTCTTTTTGAAATAAAAGAGAAGCAGAACACAAACAAAAATATCACAGTATAATCATCGGTCACGAATAACCAGACACTTGTGATCTCAGCTGCTAGCATCCCATGCCATATGGTCAGTGGAATAAGCCATTAACATGGACCTCAGGTTTCTGATGACGCGTTTGGCTATGTTAGCCTGTGGATGGTATGGCGTATTTTTGTGTTTGATGCTGAAGGCAGAACACGCCTTCACAAATGTGCGACTCGTGAAGGAAGTGGCGTTGTCAGTTATCAGTTCTGGGGGGAAACCAAAACGCGAGAAGACATCGAGGAGGCAGCGCCAAATGTTCCTAGAAGTAAAAGCACGCAAGGGGTATAAGTCAACCCACTTTGTAAAGTGGTCAGTAACTACCTATAATAAGTAGCGGTTGCCCTGTGTAGTACGAGGAAAAGGACCCATTACGTCACACGCGACAATTTACCAGGGGCTTTGACTCAGAACTGGCTGCATCAAACTCGGTGGCAGACCACCACATGGTGTTACGCGTTGGCAAATCAAACAGCTGCGTGTATATCGTAAGACATGCCTGGTCAAGTAGCAGTCTGACATAGCTTATCATAAGCTTTCTTGCTGACAGAACTGTGACCAGCCAAAGCAGAGTCGTGGAAGTACCGAATAAAGGCTGTTCGGAGACTTTTCGGGATGACTACGCGAAAGGGGGAGTTACCGTCATCGTCGTCAGCTTGTGAATGTAGCGAAGCAGAAGGCCATCGTCAGTGATTACATAAGAGTCGAACTCACCGATGGTCGACGCTTGCGCACTAGAGCCACCTAGCTGGTCAAGGACATGGCGGCAGAGGCCGTCTTTGCATTGCGCCTCGAGCAGGCGCTTCCTGCTGACCAAGGTACCCCATCGCGGGTCGGGGACTGTGGCAACAGCAGCAACAAGTGAAGGTGGCTCCTGAGGGTAGGAAGGCTCTGGCAAAGGCACGCGTGAGAGTGCATCAGCAACTTTGTTTTGTGCACCAGTGTGATGTTGTATGGTGAAATGATAGAAGAGTCTGTTGCTGGGCCTGTTGGTACATACTTGTAGAAACGATGGAACCCAGCCTTCAGGATGCAAACACCAGGAGAGAAGTAGACCAGCGTTTGTCCCAGCGTGTGTCCGTCTACTTCTCTCCTGGTGTTTGCGTCCTGAAGGCTGGGTTCCATCGTTTCTACTGTGGGGTCTCACAAATGCTCTTGGGACAAAAGAACGACAACACAGTAGTGCAAACAATCAAAAGGGCATTTATTTCACCTTTCATACACTAATGCACACTAGCCGAATTACAACCAATAAAACATTCACATGGGCGCGCGACAAATCAAGTAAGTGAGACTCACCGCGACCCGATAGCGAGCGAATACGTTCGCCCCATGCAATGACACCATCGCCTAGTTGTTCACATGTACGGTCACGCGAACGGTGGGGCGTTCGAACGATCCGTGTTCGTCCATACCGGTGCCCCGCTCCGAGCCACGCGAGACGTCTCGCAAAGCGTGGATCGGCGCACGCGCGGGACGTCCGCGTCGCTCACCGATCCCAACCCCAAAGAGAGAGCGCCTTCGACCTTTTCCTCCCAAGTCACCCCGCCATTCGGTGGCGTTAGCATCGCGACACTCGCACCATCTCTCGCAACGCCCCGTAACCACTAAGACCGCCTCCAGCACCCAGCCGCGCGGTGAAGCCGGACCACAGGAGACGCGTGAGAGTCGCGCATCCCCACATCCCCCCAACCTTAAATCACTACACATACTCCGGCGAAACATTTCACAAGGTCTATCAACGCGCGCGTCGCGAACAAAAGTTAGTACATGCGACAGTAGCGCCGCCGAGGAAATGTCGACACCTTATCCACAACATGCGAGCCGACATTGTCTCTGTGGTTCACCGCTGGTGTCCGTTGGTCACAGCATCAGCTCTGCAGATTCGTTGGCACGACTCCAGCACAGGACTCCAGAAACGGCGACGCAGATGTCGGCACGAGCAAGCGTCGCTCGCGCCGACGCGCCCTGCCAGCGAGAGCCGCTGTAGCCGTTGGTGACTGCCGGCTCTTTTCCCAGCCGCCGAGGGCAACGAGCTGGACACAGGCGGCCACCGAAATCGCTGCGCCGAACTGGCCACAGGCATCTGCATCGCCTGGGTTAGCTCGTTCGTAGGCCGGGGCAGCAGCGCAGATGATGTGCAGGTGACATCAAACCAGGGGTGACTCCGCTCACGCTGCGTACACTCAACGCACTCGACAAACACTAAAGTAGTGCAAGGGAGAGGAATTCGGCACATCGCCCACGTGGTACGATGTTCAATTCGGCTAGCAAAAATTTCGGGTGGCATTTCAGATGCTAAGTTCACGTGAACAAAGCTTGCTTTCTTGAGTCGAACGAGTAATTTCAATTCGTGCGAGGCGAACTAATGAGGGAAGCAGTGTGCGACACCTCAACACCACGGTCCACCAGGTTGTGTCCCTCCACGTGCGATAGGCGGCTTCGTAAAGCCTTAGGCCTAATGCGTCGCTATCCTGACAACAACCGGCATCAAAAAAAAATTCATCACCCAAAATGGGCACAACAGGCAGCCGCGAGGAGATGTTAGCTCTGTGAGGTGGTCCTACCCCGCTCGGTGCACACAGCATCCGAGTTGACTGCGCCCACCGTCCCAGACAGTGTCGGAGCGCCCGGTGCCAGGCCGCAATACCAGTCAGCCCGTAGCGGCACCCGTGGCCCGCGGCCACCCGGCTCCCTGAGCCTCGACTTCCGAAGTCAAAGATATAGACATAAGCTATTTACATAAGAAATTCGGACCACCCACGAGGCTTCCGTACTCACTCGCTTCAGGCTTGCCAATGCTCCACGGGCGCTAGGCCTCGCTCTCCCAGGATGCAGACCACGTGGCTCTCGTACCGACGAGTGTACTTCAAAACACTTGCGAAAAGGCTTAGCATGTTCAAAAGTTCAAACACGCTACAGCAACCGTCGCCTCGCTCAAGAAAGCACACCGCCGACACTAGCGATCAAAATTCACGCTAGGACTACGCTTCTGTTGAAACATCTCGAACCGAGCAAAACTTAAAATTATCGTCCGATGCCCCAAGAGCCCCACGTTGGGCAGCCAGATGTGGGGTCTCACACATGCTCTTGGGACAAAGGAACGACAACACAGTAGTGCAAACAATCAAAAGGGCATTAATTGCACCTTTCATGCACTAATGTGCACTAGCCTTATTACAACCAATAGAACATTCACATGGGCGCGCGACAAATCAAGTAAGTCCGACTCACCGCGACCCGATAGCGAGCGAATACGTTCGCCCCATGCAATGACACCATCGCCCAGTTGTTCACATGTACGGTCACGCGAATGGTGGCGCGTTCGAACGATCCGTGTTTGTCCATACCGGTGCCCCGCTCCGAGCCACGCGGGACGTCCGCGTCGCTCACCGATCCCAACCCCAAAGAGAGAGTCTGCCTTCGACCTTTTCCTCCCAAGTCACCCCGCCGTTCGGTGGCGTTAGCATCGCGACACTCGCGCCATCTCTCGCAACGCGCCGCAACCACTACGACCGCCTCCGGCACCCAGCCACGCGGTGAAGCCGGACCACAGGAGATGCGTGAGAGTCGCGCATCCCCACACTACATGAAATGATACTTTTGCAATGTTAAAATTCAGCGAGGGAGGCGACCTGCTGGATTCTGTAAATGCTGTAGTCAAGTCAGCGCCATATGGTCAGTTTGGACAGTGAAGCGCCGTCCAAGTACATATCAAATTTTTTAAGCACAAAGACAATCGCAAGACATTCACGCTCAGTATAGTGCAATTCTTCTCAGGGGGAGTAAGAGTGTGACTAGCAAACGCAACTGGCCGCAACTCACCCTCAAATTCCTGTAGTAAAACAGCGCCGAGACCATAGTCGCTAGCGTCTGTTTGTAGCACAAATGGCTTGTTTAAGTCGGGGAGTTTGAGAGCTACGGTCTTAGCAATAGCACGGGTCAGTGTTTTGAATGCGTTTTGCTGAGATTCGCCCCAATTCCATTTTACGCGCTTGCGCACTAGTTGAGTAAGCGGAACCATCAGCTCGGCGCAGCATGGTATGAAAGAACGGTAGAACGCAATCATTCCCAAAAAACGCTGCAAGCTCTTGGTGTCGTGCGGGCAAGGGTATTCTGCAATGGCGCGAAGCATTGTGTCGATAGGACGAAGCTGACCATCATCCACAATGAAACCTAGCAAATTTACTTTTGAGCATGCTAATTGGACTTTTTTGGGGTTCACAGTAAGCCCCGCACGTTGCATTTTCTGAAGGACGATGGCAAGGTGTTCTAGATGTTCCTCAAAATTGCGCGAAAAGATGACATCATCCATATATGCCATTGCGAATTTGTACCGCACCTCATCAAGAACAATATCCATGAGGCATTGGAAAGAACTCGGCGAATTCTTCAAGCCAAATGGCATGCAGACAAATTCGAAGAGTCCTTTATAGAAAGTAAATGCTGTTTTGGGGATGTCAGCGGGTTCCATTTCAATTTGCAAAAATCGCCACGAACAATCAAGTGTAGTGAACACCCTTATATTACCCAGACTTGATAGAATAGGCTCGATTGAAGGAAAGGGATAAGCATCCCGAACAGTGGCATCGTTTAAGCATCGATAGTCTATGCATAAGCGAGCTGTGCCATCTTTTTTAGGTGCTAGAACGATAGGAGAAGCCCAAGGGCTCTGGGACGGTCTCACCACGCCGGTGTCAATCATCTCCTGCAAAGCAACATCTAGGAGCGCCTGCTTGTGTACGCTCAGTGGCTTTGGGTTGCAGCTCCAAGGTTGTGTGGTTCCTGTATCAATGCAGTGACGCCGTACAGGAGTGCAGCCAGGCTTTTCCGTGAACATGGCTGCGAACGGCTCCAGCGTGCGCACCAGCTGTCGTTTCTGCGTCTGCTCAAAAGTGCCCTTCTCAACTATATCCAGTATCTTAGGCAGCAAAGCAGAGTGACAGAGTAACGTGGCTGAGTCACATGCGTTATGCACAGAAACAGATGCTGGAGCGAACTGACACAAAACACCTGTGCAAGTAACTCGGAAGCCACCGTTTGCCAAGTCCAACACTATGTTTTCCCGACCAATAAAGTACCGGCCCAATAGCATGGGTACTGCCAACCCCAGGCAATAAATAAAACGCTGTCGGCATATCTTGCTCATGAGAGAGAGCTTGAGACGCACTGCAGCTCGTGCTGTCATTAATGTTCTGTTCGCAGCTCGCAAGCGCGTATTACACTGTGCGAGTTGCACTCTACGCGTCTGGCACAAATGAAAAACCTGATCACCAATGAGAGAGATGCTGCTTCCAGTATCGAGAAGCGCTGATATTTCCGTGCCTAAAACATGTACCTTGACATATGGTACAGGACAAGAGCTAGCAGAGCTAGTACGTTCTATCCGGTAGATGGGAAGAAGGTCAATTTAGAGCACTGCACGGGCTTGGGCTTACCCGAAAGCCCGGGCCCGGCCCAGCCCGTGGGTAGGGTCAGGCCGGGTAGGACAGTTTTTTCACGGGCTCGGGCCGGGCTCGGGCACGGCATGGGCTTTTTGACCCGGGCCCGGGCTGGGCTCGGGTATTTTGACGTGGGCCTGGGCCGAGCTTGGACTGGTGTTGTGCATGTAACGTGCAGCGAGTTAACCTCGCGCGTCTCGACTCTGAAAAACCTGTTGCCCTGGCGCAGCTGGAAGCTAGCAGTGCTTCTTCTGTGTACTTCCCTTTTCTTCTTCCATCGTATTTTGCACTGTTTGAACGGAATGTAAAAGTCCAAAAAGACCGAAATCGCCTCAAACCAAAGGATGCCATCGTATTCCTTATGTAAATCAATGTAATTAATGCTTTCAGCGTGGTGTAAGTGCGTTTGCGAATTGCTGATTCTTCAAAGGTGAATTGGTAAAATGATTACTAGTAAGATAAGATAATTTGTCATGAGGCTGAAACATGGCACTGCGTCCATCTATGATTGCACGCATGTTCTCAACCGGCCGCCTAGCAGCAGCGCATTACGCTGCACCGTGGAAGAACGAGAAGCTTTCTTTCTCCATTTACTCCATCCATGCACTGTGCTCACGACCGGTCGTGGCGTGGGGATCAGTGGTCGTGGCTGCGCTTCGGCTAGAGTGTACTAGAATACGGTTGAGTGGGACAAGCGGCTGGGGCTGCGCATGCTTTGCAGTGAGGCGCCCGACGTGGAAAAATACTGTGGGGGCGTTGCGATAGAAGTGGATTGGGCCGCATCAAAGACGCGCCGTTGGAAAGTGCTGGCGATACTGCTCGGCAGGGTCATTCGTACTACTTCGCGCGCTGGTATTTGCATTCACACCGCCCAAATAGTGTTCATAATTGCATATGACATGTATTTATGCCTTAAGAAATTCCTTTCATTCTCTTCTTTATTTTTAACGCCACTCAATGGTCTTTTTCGGTCTCGGGCCGGTTTCGAGCCGGGCTCGGGCCTAAGGTAAAGGGGTGGCGGGCCGGGCAGGTAACGTAGATTAAATCCGGGCCTGGGCCGGGCCCGGGTCTCGCCATAAATCTTTTGGTCTGGCTCGGGCGGGTAGCCCGACGTAAAATCGGGCCCGGGCTGAGAAAATCGGCCCGTGCAGTGCTCTAGGTCAATTTGCTCACCCTCGGTAACTTCGGCAGTGGGCGGTGTTGGGGAGCTCGTTACCACTGCTGGCCGGAGCCGTTTCCCAGGGTGAAATCACGGCGAGGGCGTCATTGCCAGTAGTGTCCATGTTGACCACAACCATAGCAGGAGCCAGCCTGGCGTGCATCTTCCCTGTACCCTCTCGGTGCCTGCGGCCTATAAGCGGCACGAGAGGGACCTCTGGTGTTCAGAGGATTTCGTTGCTGGTATGAGGGAGTGGACCGGGGTGGTGGCGAGGTGAAGTCATTGTGGGCATCCCTGGTCGTACAGGGCCCCCACCACTGCGGAGAGTTTCTGCTACTAGGGCCAAGAGAACCGAATTCTCTATCCGGGCCCGCCACGGAAGTTCGTGGCCGGGGACAGTACGATGGTACTGTCCCAGTATTTGTCTCCCTCCAGGCACAGGCTGGCTCGAGGGCAACATCGATAGATGGTGGCGGAGCGTAGTGTTGCTCCCAAAAGAGCGTCTCCTTTATTTGCTGGGCGAAGCCAGCAAGTTCCTCAAGGGAGGAAAATGAACGGCCAAAGAGATATGGCCTGAAGCGAGGGTGGCACCGTCGCAAAACATGTGAGACCTTAGAGGACTCGGCCGCGCTGGGATCAGCGCGTCGAAAGAGTTCTTGCATGGCCCGAACATATGCACGCAGACCCTCATCTGGATGTTGCGTTCAGGTGTCCAGCTCGCGTCGGATGCGGTAGTCGTAGTCTACCGGCAGGAACTCTGCTCGGAGCGCCGCGACGAATTGGTCCCACGACAGGAACGGAGGCTGCAGGCGCAGCCACTGTGCCGCGGTACCTCGAAGTGCAACGGCAGGACTCGTTCGAGCAAGTCAAGCTCCGAGACACCCGAAACCGTCCTGTAAAGGGCCAATTCATCAAGAAAATCAGTGAACGATTTCCCGGCATCGTGATCGCTAAACGTTGGAACGTCCAACGTCAACTTTGTCAGTGCCACGGGCTGCGCGCGCTCGTGACCCGTGCGCGCGGTGGTCATGTCCTCCAGCCAAGCCATTAAAGTGTGGCACAACGTAACGATCTGGCCGAACGGTGACGAGGCCATTGCGTCTTATCGCACACCCGCCTCACCGGCGCCAGCGCTAGCCACAATCGAGGCTCCGGGTCGCTGCTCTTCCGAGACTACTTTGCATGCCGAAGAGCGAGTCTCCATGGAAAACAGACAAAACAAACCAGGCAAACAAGGCGTAAAATATATGTGCACCACAAATAATGCTGCACAAGACGCGGTAACCCAACAACAAAAGACACCACAACCGTTACCGTCAAAAAGGCCGAAAACACTATCTCCGAGAACCACCAGTTGGCCCCACGTTACGGGCGCCAATGTGGACTCAAGGCCGTGGCTTCAAAGCCAGTGACCAGCTGAGGCTCTCAGAGACGACGCAGACTGCGGGAGACAAGCAAAGAACAACCTTTACTGACGAAAGCCCCAGGCCACCTGCCGTCCAGCCTCCTAATCCCGCTCCGCCCTAAGGTTTGATACGCATGGCACGGGCGGGTGAGCCAGCGCCGATGGTGATGATCGCGCACAGCGGTGCTGCCATGCGGTCGACATCCCCACAGTGTTCTGAACCGCACATTCTGTAGCTGTTGTTGCTCAATGAAACACATTGGCCACAGTTGCATGCATTCCACTGACACAGTCTGATTGGGCAATCGCTCCCGAATTTCAGGTTACTGCTTGGGAAAACGCTATGTTAAGTCATCAAGTACACACCTCCTCAGAAATGCCCAACTTACGTAAACATTCCCACAGAAAATTCTGGATGACAAGTGAGAGAATTGAGTGTGTCGCCAAGTTAAGAAAGCAAACCCTGAAGATGAGAAAGAGGCAATAGAAAATAGGACAAGAGTTGAACTCAACTGTGTTATGATACCTGAAAAAGACTTCCCCGAACGGTTCTTAGCATATGTTATTAAATTTTTTCAGCCGTCCTCTGGTAGTGGTGATTTGTTGTTTGGTTTTACACTGGTGGTATCTCTGCATGGCCGTCGTGTTCTGTTCCAGTTCTTTTTGCACCCATATTACAGAGTGCAAACCAGTGTGTGCACATGCATTGGTCCTCAAGTTGAGTGCTTTTTGCCCTAATCTCTCTCAATCTTCGATGCTTCGTTGTATTAAACGCTCTTTTTAAATTATGTATAATATCTGCAAGCTACTGACTGCTGCGTGTTGAAATTTAACAATATTTATATTTTTTATTAGATTTCATCCGACAGTCATCAAATTTGTCATGTACCAGTTAGAGATGTACGACATTACTATGTGTAATGTTGCCGCCATGCAGGTGCTGGCAGACGGCACCGTGCTGGACACCTTGCAGACATTACGCAAGGACAACACAGGCCTGGACCTGAAGCAGCTGTTTATTGGCTCCGAGGGCATCCTGGGCATAATCACGCGCATTGCCATCCAGTGCGTGCCTCGGCCGTTCTCTGTGTGCGTTGCTTTCCTCGGTGAGTCACTAGTGCCCAAACATTGTACATTGGCTGGAGCTAGAGTGTCTACAGAGTCTGCAGCCGCTAGACAGGGTCTGCTCACACTTTGGAACTTCTGCTGTCGGCACAACAGCGCCTGATGATGAGGACAGCTGGGCACAGGACGGCCCTGTGCACTTTTGCGCTGTGTCACTTTGAATTACCAACTCACCCAAACCCTGATGAGGCAATGGAAGACGTGTCTCAACCGCAAGCCTCGGTGACCGCTGCTGTTCATCCACCACTGCCCTCACTTTTCCAATGCATCTTGCCATAATTAAAAACATTGGTGTCCACCACTGTGCTTAGGTAAGCCAAATGTTAACCATGTGAGACATTTTAGCTGGGGTAATGAACGAGTCATGCACCTTCGCTCTAATATTTTACTCACAGGTAGGTCTTTAAGAGGAAGCTTTCGCACAGGGGCTCCTACTTAAATACGTGGGAAATGATAAATTGTTTTTCTCAGCAACCACTGCACCAAATTTGGTGAGGCTTGTTGCATTTAAAAGAAAAAGTTAAAATCTAGCGACAAATTTGATGGTTCTAGTGACCATTGCGAATTTATGATTTACGTTGTCAATTTTTTTTAATAAAAATTAGCAAGAATCACAAATTTTCAGAAAATGAAACTTAAGTTTACAATTGTGTAACTCGGCAATCATAAAAGATATTGCAATTCTGTAAATTGCTATTCTGTAAATTGCAATTCAGTAAATTGCAATTCTGTAAATTGCACTTTAAATGTAAATGTACTTTTTGTAAATGTACTTTAATGCGGACAAAATTCATATTATGAGAACTGCAGTGCAATAAAACACAGGGATGACATAAAGAAACGACGAGCGTTGTTTCTTTGTGTCGTCCTTGTGTTTTATTTCACTGCAGTTCTCGTAATAATGTACCAACACGCCCAACTCGCCACGTTAATAAAATTGATATATTATGCATGGCTTTCAAGTAAACCACTAATAAATGAGTAGAGCTTTTCGAAGCCCTTGTAAATAATGTAACAATTTCACCTAAGATATAAATCGACATATCAAATTTGTCCGCTTTCCTCATTTCTCCCATTATCATCCCCCATTGTGACCCTCTTTCTTCCCCTTCCCTTACGTAGGCCAGATGCTTAATTTTCTGGCCGACCTCTCTACATTTTCCAATCAATAAACTACTTCTTCTTCATGTCCACTTTAAATGTTCTCATGGATGCAGTTTGCATGACTGCAATATCTGTTCCTGGTGCAGAGCTACAAATTTGTAAACTTCGCACTTCTATTTTTTTATACTTACCAATTTTTTTAAATTCCTTTTAAAAATTTTGGGCCCTAAAGTAAAATTCCGGTTCCAACATTAACTATAATTCAACTTTCTCTCTCAAATGGCGCTACGAATGGGGAAAAACTGTGAAGGGGGAGAGGCGGGCCTAACAAACCGAAGCAGCAGAGGCGGGAGCAGGTCAAGAGAAAAATAAAGCTAGGGTCTGTTGGTCTCTTCGTCGTTGCTACAGCTGCTATAGCAACGGTGCCTGCTTGCCTATCCGTTTTGTCGTCTGCTCCACTCATACCCTGACGCCTGTAGCACGCATAGCTGGCATAGCTCTTGTGGTTCACTGAGTGACGTTAGCAGGAGAAACAAGGCATGTATAATTCTATTTCATTTATTTTGTACAAGCCAAATGCAGGGCATTTGTGAGGTGGGCCACATGGAACTATACAGGAACAGAAAATAAATGAATGACGGAAATTAAGACGGAAAGAAAAACTAGGCAAATGGTAAGGAGGTATAATGGCACTTCGTGCGGTCTCAAGCAATGACAGACGACAGCGAAAAGAAGCTTTCAATGCAAAGGTGACGTTTATCACTCTTTTTATCTGAGCATGCATCAAGTGCTAAGATGTTTCGCTTGCTTCTTTCTTTCGCGCAATGCTTTTCGTGTCGCCCAGTTCACGTGCGAGCAAAATTGCGGCGTTATCATTAAAACATAATAATCGGGAATTCCTGCCAGTGTTTCTGGCTTATGGATTTCACAAGGAAAGCTCAGATTATGTGTCTCCATAACTGGGGGAATCTTCTCGAAGAAAAGGCTGAGAATTTACATTACAGCACGTCTCTGGACAAGGAAAGGAACCTGCCCTGTGTGTAGTTGTAGACAAATTCAGCTCCTGCCGTCCTTCCGCATTGACGTCTTCCGGTTCCTCCTGGTGTTCAGCATCATTGAGCTGTGCCAGGTTTCCCTCAAAAATTGAAAAAATGGCTCCACTTCGAAGTTGAGGCACTTTCTTAACATTTAGTAGGACATCGCCTTTGTGCTCGCTGAAGTGCCTATAAAAAAATGAGATGCTTCTAGAAGTGTCGCGCACATATTTTGTCCATTGCTTTAAGCGCTTGCATACTTACAGGATTTTTTTGTCACCGCTGATGCAGTAGGTGAAGATCAGATGGCACCGCAAAAAGCGAAAACTTCTCGCGTCCTTTACCATACCCATATTTACAGCCGGGAACAAAACACTGGCCTGCTGCTCAGTCTCTTCACGCACAAGTATCAAGATACCTTGTTTCGTCAGGGATGATTAAACATACTGCAGACATGGTAAACAAAGCGTCGAACACGAAAATTCCGCACGTTCACGCGCTTGCATACATTCAGGCGTGAAAAACAAGTATTTCTGTTGTGTCTTTTTATACGGCATTATTTATCGTCTGTTTTCTTTAAAGACATGTAAAAATGTCAGAGGTGGTCATGGCGCTAGAAGACACGGACAAGACTTGTCCGTGTCTTCTAGCGCTATGACCACCTCTGATGTATCTAACCAACTAGCCCAAAAAGCCATACATGTAAAAATGTTTCGCACACGTGCAGAAAAAGCGCTACCATATGTTTGTTTGAGCTTTTATTATCTGTGTGCATATATTTTTTGTTTGATTGCTGTCACATAGAGACGGCTGAGGTGCCATAGCTGAGACCCCGCGTTTCTAGCAGACGACAGGCTCTACGCATGCTGCACCACCTGCTTCGCGCCACCATCGCCGCCGGCCTCCGCCACTCAGCGCATGCGCACATGGAAGCAAGCTGTTGAATGGTTTCCAGACACCTTGACAGATGGCGCTACGCGATGACAATAGTCAGCTGGCAGCAGAAGGGAAGGAGAAAGCATGTGAAGAAGAGCGGAGGGAGAGAGCAAAGGAATAAGCTAGACCCCCGGCACCTGCGTTGCATAGTTTGTCCCAAGCGCATGCGTTGTGCGGCGGCGGATTCGGCGCTCCTGTTTATTTTACTCCGTGGTTCCAACTGATTTTTATTTTTGAGAGGAGCAGGATATATACACATGCAGATGTCTAAGAAAACGAAGCCCTGTTAAAAACCCTGTTGAAAGATGAAATCGTGTTGAAAACAAAGGCAGGTAGGCTGGCTGAGCGCTCATAGGTGCCAAAATCGGAAGTAGTAGTGTCTACAGGAACATCCAACATCAAACTTTAACTGCGCTCCACGGTGACATTTAGTAGGCGGAGCGTTGTGGGCACAGTCCGCTCCGCAGTAGCCTTCGCAGTGCAAGTCATTGAAGAAGGAACGGGAGCACCGCTAACGGAATGTTTGATTACTAAGAACTCTGCTTCTGCTGAACACATTGAAGTACTTTTATTTTTATTTTTTTTTTGTTTACAAATAATGTTGTCTCAGTTTCTGAGACATAGCAGGAGTGAGTACAGAATGTTTAACACTATGAACAAATACAATTAAAAAATACATTCAGCAGAATAGAAAAAAAACCTTAACAAAATACATGATTATGCAATTCTTTTTCAAAATTCTCAGTACTGAGTCTGCGCTGAGACCCATCAAGTTCATTCCATAAATCCACCATCCGTGGAAAGAAGGAAAACTTAAAACAATCAAGATTCCACCTGAAGGGCACAATGTTCAGGGCGTCGAGTACAGCGTGCAGAAGCTGCAACAAAAGAAATGGGCGGCAGAACACTCAAGCCAGTGGAAACCATCTTATGCAGAAGGATCACAAGTGTGCCGATGTTTGAGAGACTGCAATGTTAAAACGAGCGCATGCGAAGTAGGCGAGAATTGACAGTCATAGCGACGAAAAATGAACCTGATTGCTTTTTTTTTTTTTTTTTTTCTACAGATTCTAACATAGCGATGTCGTGCTTGAGGTGAGGTGACCAAACAACCGATGCACCTGACCAAAGTTTTGTTCGCTGTCAATTTGTATTCTCTTGTTCAACTGCTGAAGCTGCGTTAGAGATACCAAAGTTTTGGAAGAGCCTTATTGTAGATTATTTCAACGTGCTGGCGCCATTTTAAATTTGATGTGAGAGTTACACTGAGGTACTTAAACTCCGTAACATGTACAGTTTAACCTGCTTATATTAACCTCCATATAACGAATTCCTGGATATAACGAAGTTTTTCTATTCCCCGCCGTTACTCCATAGAAGCACATGTATATTTGAGACCTCTACGTAACGAAGTGGCAGCGGGGGACCCCCTGGAAATAACAAATTTTCCCCGCCGACAACCTAGAGATCTCGCCCTAAATTTTGTCATTTTTGTGCCAGCAGCAACCGGAAGCACCTTCTCCGCCGCGATGGAATGCGAAGCGAGCGCACGTGTGCGTGCGTGCGAGCGTGTGCGAGGCGGGCCTGCATCCCTCGACCCGGTGATCTTGCCGCCATGGGTGTGACCTTACCCCTCCCTTCATTCAAACCTGATCCTGCCGCTTGCTGCAGCTCGCCTAGCCTGCCAAGCCGGTACTCTCCTTTTCCAGTTGATGTTGCCGACCCGCTGGCAGACGCTGTGACACATCACACTCGTTGAGCGCGGACACACGCTGTCAAACGCTGGCGGCGTGTGGAAGCGCCGCTGCAGAAGCGAGCGAAGTTACCTTCGTGCTGTTGTCTATCGCTTCAACGCAAACTGAGCGCCGAGAACACAGAGCACGCATAAAGCTATGAGCCGCCGACGCACCTACACTGCCTAGACTCTGCCCCAACGCAGATCACTTTCAAGATACCGCGCGCCACCGCGCAATACGCAGTTGATGCAAGAGTACAGTACAATGCCGCCCGCTATCCCTCCCCCTTTGCTCCCTCACCGGTGCCTCGACCGCAACGGAAGAAGGCGCGCTTCCTCCCTGCTTTTCTTTCTTGCGCGCGCGATATTTAGACACGGTCGTAGGCTCCCCTCGCATGTTACGGCGCGTGGCGACTGCGTTATCGCCCTTGGACTTTATACGGAACATCTATGAGCCAAAACTAATTTTAGGGCCACCACGCGTCATGGACACCATCTTTAGATAGCAAATACACATCTCAAAGGCCATACTTTTGCTGGCGGAAACTGAAAATACATCATAGTTGTCGCCCCCGTCACTTTGGGCGGCCAATGCCATCGTCAAGCTACCAAGCCAAGCGACATGAAAAGTCAGAATGGCCGCTCGGGCCGGCGCAGGGTGGCAGTTCGCAACGTATGATGTGGGAACAGTCCCACAGTTGCGACACAACAGCAGGGTTACCAATGCATTGGGTTCTATGGGAGCTGTGCCGGGACCGGCCGAAAACGACTTAACAGCCGGGAAAACGCAACACCCAGGAACGTAACAGCGGGGTTCTACTGTAACACTATACGACGCCATCGTGACGCTCGCTCTTCGCTTCCGATGCCTCGCGCTTGTGCATCCACACATCCAGTACCTGGTGTGACATTCCAACTATGAGTGCTTCGACGAAAACGGAAAACAGGTGCGCGTTACAATCGAGGACGCGTTAGAATCGAGTAAATACAGTAAGCGTTTCTTTTTCGAATTTTTGTGCCGAACCTGCATATAATGAAATCGTCTTTATAACGAAGTTTCTGGGGAATTTGTCAATTTCGTTATATCCAGGTTTAACTGTATTACACTGACACCGTCATTAGTATAAGTAAAAGAAGGGCTGTTTTTTGTTAGAAAAGGTCATCTACATTCTTTGTTTCACTCCAGTTACAAGGCAATGAAAACAATTTGCAGCAAAGTATTTCTGAAGTAGTCTAATTTAACTTGAAATGCATTTCTCGACTCGGATAAAGAAGTGGTTCAGGGCCGCTTTATTATCTCCGGTGTTTCTCTTGCGGCGGTGCTTTTGATCCTGCTCAGAATTTGCACATCCCTAAATTGCAGCTGGCACCCACAGCAAGTGTGCACCATCATTGGTATTCAATCTCTCATTCAAGCAGTGCCCACTCAGCTCGTACCCGCCATCCTCACCAATGCAAGGGCAAAGCTTTTCAAGGGGCAACAAGGCTTGGTGCTAATATTGTGCATCGCTTGCACCGTTCTTCATTTTACAGGAAGGTTTCAGCAACTGCCACTAATACAGAGCAAAGGAAGCCAGCCGACAATATTCAGCACACCTGGTCTTGACAACTAAGCGAAATCTCATCTTGGCAGGACTTGTACTTTGCAGAGTTGAGGTAGTTGGCAGTAATCCCAACTTCTCCCCAAGCAAGCCGTGCGGAAAAGATGATTGCGCACCTCTTATTCTGTCTAAACACACTGAACATGTAAGCTAAATTTTTGATAGCAGGTGTAGCCAGCGTTCTGCCACACAAGTTGATGTGTCCACATGCCTTCCATCTTGGCTTGCATTGGCAATGGCAGTGCTTCACAGCTGGTCCTGCTCAGTGGCAGCACCCAATATAGGACTGGTGGTGCGCCACTGCACTTCTTGGGCCTAACTAAAGAAACTCTACACACAATTGTGGGAAGGTGATGACTTTATGGACAGCACAAGAGCCACCGAAACATAAATACAGTCAAGCCCGCTTATAACCAACATGAGCATCACACGGTGTCCGTTCATTATATACCGAAGTTCGTAGTAAGTGGACCACAGCTAAAAAAATAACATGCTACACATTTGTTTTTGTATTTTTTTGCAGAAAAGTCCGTGATGCTCGTCTGTTTCTGCAGTGCACATCCGATGAGGGTGGTCGCCAATTTAATATTTAAAGCGGAAGCGTGCTCTTCGCCGAGGCCCTTGGCATAGACAAGTTGCCCGAGACCCTCTATGTAGTCCATTGCTACAGGCGCGCTTATGCGTGCCGACTCAGAAGTTTCATTGTCATCCAATTCCTCCTCATCGCTCTCGGCCCGCACCTCACGAACGATGCATCGTCCGTGCACGATTCCGCAATGTCAGCGTCTTCATCAGCAGAAATAAAATCATTCCAGTCAATGTCATGGCCCCCCAAGTTGCAGTCGACGACACAGTTCCACAAATCGCCGCTGGACTGAACCTCTTCAGAAGCGTCAGGCTCGCCATCAGATACTACGTCGACGAAACCGGCTTTGCGGAAACAATTCCGCACACAAGCGGCCGTCACCTCCGCCCAGGCCGCCTTCACCATCTCAACAGCTGAATACAGTTAAACTCGAAGCGGCAAGTTGGCATCCGGGCGGTCAACAGCGATGAGCAAGGCACTCCACAATGCAGTGCCGATACGATGCCTTAAAGGCATGTATTATGCCTAAATCAAGCAGCTGCACTTTCGAAGTTGTTTTGGGCGGCAGGAGAAGTCGAGTCACTGCCATCAGAGAAGTTAGAACGTGCTGCGCTGAGCAGTTAAGCACGAGCAGCACGTGCCTGCCTTGCCTCTGCATGTCGCAGTCAAACTCGCCCAGCCACTCTGCAAATAGATCGCGCGTCATCCACGCCTTCGCATTGTGCCTGTAGCGCAGGGGCACATAGTTCCGAAACCAACACCATAGCCAACACGGTTCCCCGGGAGCCTTGCTGCCCGGCGGGCGCAGTTGCCCGGGTGGCGCGGAGACTAAAGCCCCTCAATAGAGGGGCTTCTCAATAGAGGGGCTTAAGCGGAGACAGCGCGTGTCGGCTGGGAGAGGGTCTGCCTGCGGTGAGAGGGTAGCTCGCTTGAGAGGGGCACGAAATGGGTAGTTTGCCTGCGAGGAGGCTCAGAAAAACTGTCTGCGCGCGCAAAGGGATCGGAAGCCGTCGTTATATCTTGCATCGCTGCGCCGGGTTTACGCCGTCCGTTCTCTGTAACCAATCGGCAGGGCCCAAAGACGTTCGTTGTATGTGCGATATTGTGCCATTGAAATAATGTATATTATAAGACCGAGACCGACCGAGCTGTCAAGCGCTTTTTATTCCAAAAAGCAAACGCCCCAGCTCATGCACGAAGAAGTAGAAGAGCAGGGAAGGTGATGATGGCTATGTACAAATGAAAAGGACGAAGTACGTTAATAGTGCTTACACTAACTTCCCCCCGTCATGGAAGCGGCCAGCCTGGCCGCAGATTACAGATTATCTAAACGGGGAGTGAAGGGCTTCATCCACGAGACGTGAACAATTTCGGCATTCCGGCGGCCCCGGTCAGTGACGGAGTGTACTGGGCGCACGAGATAGTTCAATGCAGATGTTTGGTGCACAACGGTGTATGGGCCAATATAGCGTTGAAGGAACTTCTCACATAGGCCTGGAGTTCGGGCTGGAGTCCAAAGCAGGACTTGGTCTCCAGGGTGAAAACGGAGGTCACGGCGTTTGTTGTCGCAGCGACGTTTGCGCTCAGCTTGGGTAGCTTCCGTGCTTTGCCGGGCGATTTGACGGCAATGTGCAACTCTGGCAGCAAAATCTTCTGGAAGGGACGCGGTAGGCGAAGAAGGTGCTAAAAAGAATTCTCTGTCAAATATGGTGGAAGGAGATCTTCCATATACAAGGAAGAAAGGGCTGTAACCGGTAGTCCGTTGAATAGCAGTATTATAGGCGAATGTCACAAAAGGAAGAATTTTATCCCAGTTAGTGTGGTCAGGCCGGATGTACATGGAAATCATGTCAGACAGCGTACGGTGGAAGCGCTCAGTGAGGCCATTGGTCTGCGGATGATAGGTAGAAGTAGATTTGTGCACGGTATCAGTGGCCCGAAGAACTTCCTCGAGAACTTGGGAAATAAACGCCTTGCCACGGTCAGTCAGAAGAACGCGAGGAGCCCCGTGGCGCAAGACGATGGAGCGCAAGAAAAAGTCAGCAACCTCAGACGCGGTACCGGCTCGCAGAGGGGCAGTCTCGGCATATCTGGTTAAATGGTCGACCGAAGTGACAATCCAACGGTGACCAGAGGGTGTCAAAGGCAAGGGACCATATAAATCAATGCCAACAAATTCAAAAGGTGCATCCGGGCAAGGCAGAGGTTGTAGTAAACCGGCAGGAGGGGAAGTCGAGCGTTTTCGGTGCTGACATGACGCACAGGAGGCAATATATTTGGCCACCGTTGTGGATAGGCCAGGCCAGAAGCAGCGGGTCTTGATGCGGTCGTAAGTCTTGTGGAAGCCTAAGTGGCCAGCCGATGCGTCGTCGTGAAGTGCCTCTAATACGCGCCGACGAAGGCGGTTGCGGCGGGTTTCGTTCGTTTTAAGCGAAAGTTTGTCTTAAGTGGGGCCGTTATATGTGGGCTCGACTGTAATGGAATTGTATCAGTGTAGGAAATCATTGCACAATTCAGTGTAGCACCTCATGCATCATTATGAAGTGTGAAGAAGAAGTGAACTTGGGCGCTAGAAGAAAAGAAGACGAGGGAGCAGGAGTAAACAGGCATTCAGTCATAATGGATTATGAGTCAATTGTGAATGCTGCCGAGTGATGGTCAGATTATTTGCATAGCTTCTACCGCATTTACTACTGAATATAAGAGTAGAGAAAGAATTACTTAGGTCGCTGTGTGTGTGCTTTGAAAGGAGCCCATTTTTTTACCTTTGTGTACTAAAAGGTAGTAAGATATTGTTTACCAAAGGAACTTTGCTAAGATTTTTTTTATTTCTGTGTAGAATGACGTAGGCTTATTGGTGAGCATTCCCTGAGTGTATTGTTGATAAGTGGGCTGTTTTGCTTTATCTTGCTCTTGCAGTAGTATAACTGCTGTTGGTGTCGGCAGGTTTTGGACGGCAGGATATAGACGGCAGGTGTTGGAACAAAACTAGTTCAGAAATGTGTTAGAATTGAAAACTTGTTCTGCACTTCATTCTTAACCTTAGCACATGCTATTAATTACCATGGCAACAAGCAAAAGGCAACAAAAAGCCAACACACGAAATGGTATGTGCATCATCTCTTGCGAATAATTATATTGAAGCAAATGAACTAGTTTGGCTGCAAATTGGCTTTGTTTTTTAACATTTTGCTGGCCACATTCTATATCAGTGGGTTTTCTATGGCTATAATAAAGCCAAAAATCGAAGATCCAATGAAATTTCACTTACCGCAAAGTGAATACTTGTTCTCTCACGGCATAGTGTGTGTATTTTCATGGTAAAAATGTTGAATCATCACTAAGAACAACTTGCAGCAGAGTATTTCTGGTAGTTCTGCTAGTTGGTGAAACTAGCAGGCTAGTAGGCACCTCTCTGTCTTTTGTGCATAAATTCGTGCACCTCTTCTGATAACTTGCAATGGAAATTTCTTGACACGTTTTAATTATCTGATGCACAAAAGCGCACATTGTTGATGTGCATGCACAGCGGCATTGTTTGGCGTTGCGTAAGGCAGAGTCACCTGTCGCGGTGCTGGTCCAATGGCAGGTTGTCAATATATCAGTGCCTTCATCATTATGAGAGACAACCTACTGGTAAAGGCGATGAACCCAATGAGGACTTCCCCGTGGTGCAGGCTGCCCTAGCTTCGAGGCCACGCTGCAGACTTTCCGCATGGCACGCCAGCAGCTGCCCGAGTTCCTCTCATCCTTTGAGGTGATGGACGCGGAGTCAATGCGCTGCGTTCGAGACAACATGCGCCTTCGACTGCCCTTGGAAGGGGAACACCCATTCTATCTGCTCATCGAAGTGGCTGGTCAGTGCTTCGTGTATCCATGTCTGCTCCTTGGAGCTGTGCTAGTTCTTAACAGCGACTTTTCTTTATTTCCGGAAGTTGCAAGATATAATGCAGTGCACTCAGCTTGGTTGTTGGGGTTTAAATGGAAGCAAAGCAGGAGTTATCACTAACATGTTTTAAAATTTTTTTGTGATATTCTAATGGAGAACTCAAAAAGCTTGAGGGAAAAAGCAAAATGATGTGTGATTTTACCGGAAAGTACTCTGAGAAAAGGAATAAAACGTGCAAAGCATGTACAGTAAAAGCTCGTTAATGCAAATTCCGCAGGGATGCTACGAGAATAATGAAAGTCAAAGAAAAAATTGCTCGGTTAAGGCCCATATTTAAGGTCCGTTCGATTCGCCTGCACCACTGTGAACCAGTTCACGGCGGTGCACAAGAAGTTCAGAAATTGTGCAGCTCGATTTCTGCGGTGCAGGCACAGCGTGACACTCGAAACGAATGCCAAGGTGCAGACGCGGTGCAGGCGTTATGTCCGACTAATGTGCACGGAGTGCGTAAGTTTAAGAGGTCCTGAACTACAGGCATGAGCGGCTTCTGGGACGTAAATACACACCACACTTGTGTAGACACATCAGATGTGTGGAAGCGGTGTTTTAACGGCCCTCGCACCCACATGCTGCGTCTTCTGCGGTGCTGCTGCTTCGCACCTGTACGCCTGCACCAGTGTATATATGCATCCCTTCTTCCTGTCCTCATCATCATCTTTCATCACTCTTTCTTGTCCCCTTTCCTTTTTCCCCTGTGCAGAGTGGCAGGCCAGAGCATGCTCACTCAGGCTGACCTCTCTGCCTTTCTAATGAATGCTCTCTCTCTCTCTGCACCAAGTCGGCACCGACAGTGGAGTGAGTGCAGCAAAATCATGAACCAGGCCTGCACCTTTTGAAACGAACGGTGTGGCTCAGCAGGCGCCATTGCTGCACCGCTAAAACGGATGGCAGGGTGCAGTACCTCGTGAACTGGTTCAGGCGAATCGAACGTCCGACGTAGCGTGAGCGCGCGCACTCGCACACACTACATCACATTGGCGAGAGCAACGTCTGTAATTGAACGCACTGGTGCAGCGAACGCAGTCCGACGTGGTCAACGTCGTAATGGCTCTAGCTCCATCCACATGCTCTTCGCGCTGGCTGCACCGACCCACAATGGATTGCGCGAAGAAAAAGTGGTGACCTCGCCGCTTTGTCGACGATCACAGACAGCCCATAGAGAAAGAAATTCAACAAGAGCAGACACTCCCATTGAGCCCAGCAGCCGAATTGACTGTAGTGCACCAAGCAGCTGATGTGAAAACCGGAACCACACTTCTGGTCTCGGTTGCTGGTGCGCGCATTTTGAACGCTAGCTGGCACGCGGTACGCCCGCGGCACCCATCTTTCCTTTTTTTTTTTTTTTTGCTCTACCACTCCGGAATCGATTTATTGTTTGGTAATAATGATTGCAAATGTTCTCTGTAAGCCCCATCGAATCTGTGCCACGTGCAGTTTCTCGAAGTAGACGCAAGACACTTTGTGCAATGAGGATATGTTTATTTTGCTCTATATAAATGCTCGTTCCAAGCTTTTTATGCATTCATCTAATGTTGTGGGCCCAGGTAAGCAGTAGTTCCCGTACGAAGCTCTACCAGCCGGCATCAGCTGAAAAAAAGTAAATTACAAGCATTTGTCATTTTGGTATTTAGACGTAGGAATACTGCATGTAGAGGCGAAACGTGCGAAAGCGGTGAATGGCCAGCATTACAAACAGAAGCAATTCGTTTTTACATACATGGCGTAGAAAATGCCCGACTCATCCCAAACAATACCATAAAATATGAAAACATCTATTTCCAAGCATTCCCCCATTCTCTGGCATTATTTCCTGCACGTTAATAGCACAAAGACACAGGCAATTTCGCGTTTCCAAAACTTGCTCTGAGGCGACGCGATGGTACGCTACGTACACAGAGATGGACGTAACCAAGGCTCCCAGCCAGACCATGCTAGACGCGCAGAATGCCTTCTACTCACACTCAAGACGTGGGTGCAAAGCCCGTTTTCAGTCCTTTAGAAGACGGAATTTTCGAATAACAAGTTTCTCTTATGTTCCTCAGCGTTATATCTTGCGCGTTCTGCCGGCGCCAGCAACACACTCCTCACGCTTGGCAATCGCTCATTGCGTTTTCGACGAGCATGAGTACTGAAAGAAGGTACCGTAAAAACCCGCATATAATACGAGGTTTTTTTTCTAAATTTTACCATGTAAAATTTCTGCCTCGTATTATATGCGGATCCCAAAGTTTTCAGCGTAAAATTTGCAGTCTCGGGTTCGTTTTTGCTCACTGCTATCATCATCAAGACTCGTAGCGGAGTATGCGTCATCTTGCGGTGGCATCGGTAGGCTGCTGATGCTTTCAACGGGTGCCATTATGACCACGCTAAGAAAGGAGACAGACGGGTCGCCAAACAGGCGAGCGCTCACACACATAGCTGTCCTCGCACGCTTCGGCGGAGTGTCTGGCACATGACGCATGCAACTGGCATGCGTCATGCATGCCAAACTGGGCAAGCACAGGAGGCATTTGTAAACTGTTCCGCAAATCGTTAAATTCAGCTTGCTGTTCATCGCCCCATACAAAAGGAACGTCATCTCTCGTGAGGCGAGTTAACGGCGACGCAATGCAAGCAAAGTCTGCAATAATCCGCCGATAATAATGCACAGAGGCCCAGAAAGTGCCTGACAGCCTTTTTATCTGAAGGTACAGGGAACTGTGCGACAGCAGCAATTTTTTTAGGATCCGGGCGTACAACCGCGTGACTGACGACATGGCGAAGAAACTCTAGCTCCTCAAAGCAAAAGTGGCATTCCTCCGGCTTTAGGGTGAGGCCGGTGGACCGTATCAACTGCAGAACCGCTTCAAGCCGTTCAAGGTTGTGGTGTCGCGGCCTACGGCATACAAAAGGAACGTCATCTCTCGTGAGGCGAGTTAACGGCGACGCAATGCAAGCAAAATCTGCAATAATCCACCGATAATAATGCACAGAGGCCCAGAAAGCGCCTGACAGCCTTTTTATCTGAAGGTACAGGGAACTGTGTGACAGCAGTAATTTGTTTAGGATCCGGGCAGACAACCGCGTGACTGACGACATGGCGAAGAAACTCTAGCTCCTCAAAGCAAAAGTGGCATTCCTCCGGCTTTAGGGTGAGGCCGGTGGACCGTATCGACTGCAGAACCGCTTCAAGCCATTCAAGGTTGTGGTGTCGCGGCCTACGGCATACAAAAGGAACGTCATCTCTCGTGAGGCGAGTTAACGGCATCGCAATGCAAGCAAAATCTGCAATAATCCGCCGATAATAATGCACAGAGGCCCAGAAAGCGCCTGACAGCCTTTTTATCTGAAGGTACAGGGAACTGTGTGACAGCAGTAATTTGTTTAGGATCCGGGCAGACAACCGCTTGACTGACGACATGGCGAAGAAACTCTAGCTCCTCAAAGCAAAAGTGGCATTCCTCCGGCTTTAGGGTGAGGCCGGTGGACCGTATCGACTGCAGAACCGCTTCAAGCTGTTCGAGGTTGTGGTGTCGTGGCCTACGGGCCGACAAAGAAGAAATCAAACCAGCCATAACCCAACGAATGATGCCCGTTTATTTTCTGACACCCAAATATGTACATAGGAACAACGATTACAGGGTTTCCATAGACGTTTACAGGGTTTCCAGGCAGGATACCGAAACCAAAATTAACGACGCAACATATTCTCCCCCTTAACCTTTCGATGTTTTAATAAGCTGTTAGTGGGTTAGTACTGCACTGTGCTTTGTACATTAACTCGCTCTCATAAGAGAAACATAAGTCAATAAAGAGAAACTCACCAGTCAACCGCAGCAACTACAATTCTTTATGAAACACTTGAAAACTCCATTTCCTCCCCCAAAACTTATCTGTACAAAATGTTTACAACATAAGGCTATACGAGAAAAACAAAAATTAATAGAGTTGTCACACATAGTCGCTGTAACGTTTCAGAGGTTGTCTTGCCCGTGGCGGTTGGACACGAACAGGAGCTGGACCCGGACCGGTCTCGTCAACCACATCCGAGAGGTCCTTTTCTTGCCTTCGGCGACTGAAAATGTACTTGCGATCGACGACTGGACAACCCCGTTTGAACCATCTGGCAATTTTGCACGCCCACAAAGAATTCTCCCGCAAAATCACTTTCAATAAGATTGCCAGCGACTTCAGTTCCAGAACAAGTGCCCAAACAAACACTTCTACTTCATACTTCTACGGTGACGACCTTGAACCAGGACGCCTGATTTTGCACAGAGATATGCTGATTGACATTTTAGGCCAGCAAAGGTCGGCATCATTGCACACATTTGGAGACGTCGCGCACATGCTTACGGGGGGCAAGGGCGAACACCTGCGGAACCTTTTGCCGGAAATGGCCAAGCTTTGCGTTGGCCATACCGGTCTCGTCGACCACATCCGAGAGGCCCTCTTCTTGCCTTCGGCGACTGAATATGTACTTGAGGTCGACGACTGGACAAGCCCGTTTGAACCATCTGGCAATTTTGCACGCCCACAAAGAATTCTCCCGCAAAATCACTTTCAATAAGATTGCCAGCGACTTCAGTTCCAGAACAAGTGCCCAAACAAACACTTCTACTTCATACTTCTACGGTGACGACCTTGAACCAGGACGCCTGATTTTGCACAGAGATATGCTGATTGACATTTTAGGCCAGCAAAGGTCGGCATCATTGCACAAATTTGGAGACGTCGTGCACATGCTTACGGGGGGCAAGGGCGAACACCTGCGGAACCTTTTGCCGGAAATGGCCAAGCTTTGCGTTGGCCATACCGGTCTCGTCGACCACATCCGAGAGGCCCTCTTCTTGCCTTCGGCGACTGAATATGTACTTGTGGTCGACGACTGGACAAGCCCGTTTGAACCATCTGGCAATTTTGCACGCCCACAAGGAACTCTCCCGCAAAATCAATTTGAATAAGATTGCCGACGACTTCATTTCCAGATGAAGTGCCCGAACGAACACTTTTTCAATGATGGTGAAATCATCGCATCAGACAACAAACTGATGTCTTTAATAGGAGAGAGAAAGGCACCAACTTACAACTCAAAGCAAACCACCTGGCTTAGAAAACAACGCAAAAAGTTATGCAAAGGAACTAAAATGGGGTACATAACAGCGCAAGCAGAGTGAGGGCATTTGGGTAAGAAAAGATGCGTGGTTGCGCTATTTGTAAAACTCCGTAGTCTATCTGTGCATTTTCCTTATTAATTTTTATTCGTCGTATGCTACATTTGCTTCTCAATAACATAATCTACGTTGTTCCTATATTTGCTATCGAGTTCTTTCGCACTTTTGAGATATCACTGTCTTAATTATTTATTTGTTAACATGTTTATTTATTTGGGCACCTGATAATTTTTACTCTATAATCCTTTATTCTGCCTCTGGAAAATAAACGAAACGAGTTTCATAAGGCATGCTTTGACGAGTAATGAAACTATGGCGTTATCGAATCACATTAAACTTATGCTAATAATTCTAGTCATAAGTTGTGTTCAGAAATGGTTATATATTGTTTAATTTTTCTATATGTTATGTCTTCTCAATAACTGATCTGTCGTCAAGAAAATATTTCTGGATTGTATCTTTTGTATTAAAACTTTTACAAGGCATACACATTGCTTTTTTCATAGATGTGTACTTGTGCGAGTTAATACGCACAAAACACATAATAATTATATCTCCCTAGCATGTTTAACTGAATCCGCTTGTCGCATGGCTCAACCAAGAGACGCCAGTCTCTTGGCGGTGCGAGGGGAGTCGGGCTGTAAAATTAAATTGTCTCCTACTCTGAGGTTTTGCAAATACTCATATAAGCTCGTCACTTCAGTGAACAATCTTTTCGAGGTCACATGGTGTTGCCAGTGTCATCATCATCATCATCAGCCTATATTTTATGTCCACTGCAGGACGAAGGCCTCTCCCTGCGATCTCCAATTACCCCTGTCTTGCGCTAGCGTATTCCAATTGCGCCTGCAAATTTCCTAACTTCATCATCCCATCTGGTTTTCTGCTGACCTCGACTGCGCTTCCCTTCTCTTGGTATCCATTCTGTATCCCTAACGATCCACCGGTTATCCATCCTACGCATAACATGGCCTGCCCATGTCATTACATGCATTACATGTCATCTTTTCAGCGCCAAACAAGCTGTCCAACTTGTGCAAGGCCAGCTATTGTGGTTCTGGGAAACCCAGTTGCCAGACAAAGCACAAGGAAAGCCATGTTCAGTGTGAGAACAATATCGTGTACGAACTACCCTTGTCGTGTGGCAACAAATACATCGGCCAAACGAGAAGGTGTATAAGTGATAGGCTGCGTGAACACGCAAATAACGTGCGAACTGGAGGAGTGGGTCATCTGGCTTTCCACTGTAGAAAGCATGGGTGCAGTCCCATTTATAAGCAGTGCACTGCAATAGGAAGAAGCCCAATGCAAACAACACGTGAGATCATTGAAGCGGCGAAGATCGCTAGTTTGAGGAATGCTTGTGTTAGCGCGCCTTCAATTGATCTTTCAAAAAAAGAATTAGATTTTTTAAACAAGGTACAGAGGGTGGCGTGATGAAGATAGCATCCTAATCTGTCGCTACAACAAAAAGGTTTCAATTTTTTTTTTTCACCTTTTTCATCTTCGATCTCATCTTTTCCATTACACATGTCACGTTGCCGTCATGTGTTCAAAACCAGTAATTATGCGATTGCGTGAGCTGCTATTTGTTGACTATATATGTGTGAAGTGCTTCGTAGAATAAAAATTGTTGGAAGTTAGCGCTGTGTCCGCGTCGTTCATCCGTGCCTCGTCCCTTTTCATGCGCTATTAAGTATAAGACATGGAATACCAACTCGCCCAATCTTACGCTCTTTCACACTAAATCAAAGCACGCGCCGTGCATCACTCAAGCCAGCGACAGAGAACGCCAGCCCTGTGGCAACTTCGGCAGAGGGAGAGAGCGCATACGCCACAGACAGCAGACGTGATCAACGGAGTCTAGAAGCTTCGAGAAGATACGCGAAGGTTATGGCCACGGTGATAGAATAGGAGAGGTGGCCAATCGAGCGCCGCAAGTGCGTCGCCCCACCTCACGAGTTTCTACAGCGGTCACCAGGGGGCTACAGGGGTTTTATGGGCTCAAAGATGCGCATCGCAAGCTTTCGCTGTGCTGTAAAATGTCGCTTATTATTGCAAATTTTGTGGCTTTAAAATGTTGTTTGTGTTTTTAATAGCTTGTAGAGGCTGTCTGCCACCCTTGCCCCCAAAAATGAGGGTATCAGGCTCTGTGGAGCTTAAAAGTTTCTAATGGGTGCGGTTAATCTCGACAAGACTGATACAGAGTTCTCCTAGTGAGGGACGCTTGTGTAATTTTCTGGAAGTGTGACAAATTCTTACCGGCGAGTGCACAGCGTAAAAAAATATTTGGTTTTCACGTCACTGTGGGTAGTATTGGGTATGAGCGTAGTTGATTTATAATCGCCTGGCTATAACTAAATTTCACTGTTGCTTGGTCACCACTTGTTTAATTATTGTTCAGCTCCCTTCAGGCGCGGTTCAGGCGCCTGCACCAGTAGCGTCAAATGGTGAGTGCGAATGTGCACGCGCGTATGAAATGCTGCAGACGACGGGAGTAGACACCGTTCTGTCTTGACAGAGCAGCGTCACTGCGCCTTCGTGTTCGCAGCCGACTTTGGCCGGCCACTATGAGCAACAACTAACAGACACGGCGTCAAGCTCAGTAACTAAAGCCGCGGTGACCATTGTAGGCGCGGCGCACGTGGGATGCACACTGCAGACAGATTGCGCACGCTGAAGCTTCTACAAGAAATATCACGGTGGCACACAAAACGTCGATGAACTTTGATTTCTATAGCAGCCGGTCCTCTCAGTGATTTAATCTTGCAGTGACGTGCTTGGAAACTGATGATTTCTGGACCCAACGTTTTTCATTAGTACTAATATTAACAATAATATATATATATATATATGTTAACACACCAACAGTAGTTTTGTAAGGCCAGTAAATACTGTTTCGGCATAGTCGTATATGCTAATAAATTAGTGTTTATTAATATTGTAATGAGGAAGAAGAAACGAATGTACACTATCGTGAACATATAAAAGAATATATTTGTTTCAAGCGTGATTCATTTGGCAATGACACATTAGTCATCGTATAGGTGGTATTCACGTGACGTCACGGCAGAGCAGTCTGGCGGGCGCTGTAGCGGAAAGGGCACAAGCTGCGTTGGCCACTATGAAACCGCCATATTTTTGGGGAGCCGGTGTCAACAAAGCCTATCTCCGCTGTTGAAGCACTTCCGATGTATGTGCTTTTTTTACTTTAGGAAGAGTCACTAAAGTGCCTATCTCTTGCAACTTTGCAAGCATGAATGCTAGCCCCTCATTAATGCACTTAGGCACGTACGCGCAGAATTTAGAGGCCGGTGCGAAGGTGCGCTACGTCGAGAAAGTGGAACTTTGCGGTGGCGTCGATCCACTTATGCTTACTGGCAAAGAGGCATCATTTGATGTTGCGCTCGTACCCAAGGTAGAACTTTCTGATATTAAGGACTACAGTATTGACCACTTATAACGTAACCGCTTATAGTGCAGGACCGGATATAGTGCGGTCTTTTCAGACTCCCGTTAATTTTCCCATAGCACTCCATGTATACACCTATTCCTTATAGTGCAGTTGCGGGAAACGAAATACCGGTTACAGTGCAGCTGCCTGGGAGTACGGAAGTACTTCCAGGCAGCCGCACATTGTCTGCTCGCACATTGGTGCACTCCTCTTCTATTTAGAAGCAGCTTCAAACTTTCATGATGATCAGGCTTGCACTGATAACGAAAATGCATGGCTGCCTCCATACTCAAGTACTGTGCCTTGTGCGCCACTTGCACACATTTACTTTGCGTCAGCTACAACCAACAAAAGGTGGCTGGATGGGCATCAGTCATCATCCTCAAAGAAACCAGCCACCACCATTGAGAGGCCTTCACAGAACGAATGGAAGGCCTTTCTCGACAGAATTAAGAAGGCTGGCAAATATGTTGGCACTGAAAAAGGACTATTGTGAGGAGTTCGTCCCTGTACAAGTGAAGCACTCCACTGTTATTCTGGGACACTTGGCAAGAGACAATCAGTTGTCAAGGGATGCGATGCTGGAGGAGTGCGAATTGTTTGCCCAGGCATATGTTGTAGAGCCAAAGGTATTTATATTGTTACACACGAGGTGTTTTAATGTCGAACGCGATGAATCTGGTTGATCCGAGCGTTTCGAGCGCGGTCCCGAGGCAGCTTGGCTCACGTCCTTCTCCTCTTTCTTTCCCCTGGTTGTCTGCGCGGCAGCCGTGGTTCAAAGCAAGAGCTCGTGACATTTCCCCGCTGGCAGACGAAGCCCGCTGGGCGAGTCAGTCATCTTGTGGATTGTAACGCCTCAGACGCGCGACGTGTGTCACTTCAGCCTTGGCCGAGCGTCGCCCACTGCTCGTGAGACGCGCAATGCGATAGTTCATGTCGCTGAGGCGCTCCAGAATAATGTAGGGGCCGACATAATGGGCGAGAAACTTCTGGCACAAGCCACGCTTCCGCAACGGCGTCCAGAGCCGCAGAAGGTCACCAGGATCGAAGTAAACGTAGCGGTGATGCCCGTCATAGCGTATCTTGGACCGGTCCTGCGATGCCAGGGTGCGTAGCCTAGCGAGGCGTCGCGCTTCTTCTGCTCGACAGAGGATCTCATCGATTGACTCGTTGTCATGAGCGAAGTAGGGCAATATGGTGTCGAGGTTGTAGCGCGGCGGACGAGCATAAAGAAGAAAAAATGGTGAGTAACCAGTAGTCTCGTGTCTCGCGGTATTGAAGCCATAGCTAATGAAAGGCAAGATACTGTCCCAATTCTTGTGTGCCAAATCGACGTACATGGACAGCATGTTGGCAAGCGTTCTGTTTGTGCGCTCGACCAGACTATTAGTTTGTGGATGGTAGGGCATAGAATGGCGGAAGCTGCATGAACACAGACGAAGTGTTTCTTCAACTACGTCCGCAGTAAATTGTCGCCCACGATCGCTGATTACTATGCGAGGAGGTCCATGTCATAGTATAACGTGAGCCAGCAAGAAAATAGAAACTTCTGTAGCTGTGGCGGATGGCAACGCGGCGGTCTCACAATAGCAGGTAAGGTGATCTACGCAAACGATAACCCAACGATTGCCGTTGGAGGATCGCGAGAAAGGGCCCAGAAGATCTATACCAAGTTGCTCAAAGGGGACGCTAGAAGGGGAAACTGGTTGAAGCAGGCCGTGTGGTGCTTGTGGAGGACGCTTGTAGCGCTGGCATTGAGAGCAGCTGGCGACGTACCGTTCGATATCCTTCCGCATCTTAGGCCAGTAAAAACGTTCTTGAGCCCGGTAGAGCGTACGTGTGGAACCAAGATGACCGGAAGTTGGGTCATCGTGCATGGCGTATAATACTTGGCTGTGAAGGTTCTTGGGGACAACTAAAAGGTAGCGTGCACCGGTGGTCGAGTAGCTCTTCTTATACAACGCGCCAGCATCGCCTAGGCGAAAGCGACTTCCTGCAGGTGACTCCTGTGCCGCCGCGAAGAGCGGTTGTAAGCTCTCGGCCTTGTGCTGCTCAGATATGACGGTACGCATATCCGGAAATTCCGGGGACATAAAAGCGATGTATTCATCAAAGTTGTCCGCATCGCATTCAGTTGTTGGAAGTGGCATCCGAGAGAGACAATCAGCGTCAGCATGTCGCCGGCCACTTTTGTAGCAAATAACGAAGTCGTATTCCTGTAGGCGGAGGGCCCAACACACTAGTCGTCCTGAGGGATCCCGCAAATTCACAAGCCAGCATAGCGAATGATGGTCTGTTATCACAGTAAAGGGGTGCCCGTAGAGATACGAATGAAACCGCTGCACTGCGAAAATGACCGCCAGACACTCTTGTTCGGTCACTGTGTAGTTGCGCTCGGATCGGCTCAAGGAACGACTAGCGTACGAGATCACATGCCCACTGTCGCCAATATGCTGAACTAGCACAGCACCAATGCCTACGCCACTGGCATCGGTGTGAATCTCGGTTGGTGATGAAGGATCAAAGTGGCGAAGTATTGGTTGGGACGTCAACAGGAACTTCAGCTGGCAAAATGATGAGTCGCAATCTGCAGTCCACTAAAAGGGAACGCCCTTTTGGAGAAGGCGTGTAAGGGGATGAGCCATGTCAGCAAACCGGGGAATGAATCGGCGAAAGTAGGAGCACAAGCCCAAGAAACTTCTTAACTGCTTGACAGAGTCGGGTACCTTAAATGCTTCTACGGCCGCAGTCTTATGTGGATCTGGTCGGATGCCTTCTTTAGCGACGAGATGTCCTAGCACAAGAGTTTGTCTTTCCCCAAAACGACATTTTTTTTAATTGAGCACAAGACCCACTTTCTCCAAGCAGTTCAGGACCAAGCCCAAACGGTTGTTGTGCTCACTAAACGTTCGCCCGAAGATCACAACGTCGTCGTAAGTAGCACATGCAAACTTCCCATTTCAAGCCGCGTAATATCATGTCCATAAACCTTTCGAATGTTGCGGGCGCGTTACACAACCCGAAAGGCATCACGTTAAACTCAAATAGTCCGTCGGGCGTTACAAATGCTGTCTTTTCTCTGTCGTCCTTGTGCATAGGAATTTGCCAGTAACCTGACCGTAAATCAATGGAGGAAAAGTAAGATGCCGCAAAGAGGCAGTCGATGGCATCGTCAATTCGTGGGAGCGGATATACATCTTTCTTGGTAATGGCGTTTAGGCGACGATAATCAACGCAGAACCGCCACGTACCGTCTTTCTTCACCAATATCATGGGGGCTGCCCAAGGACTAGATGATTCTCGAATGACGCCTTTGCATAGCATTTCTTGGACTTGATCGCTGATTATCTTGCGTTCTGACAGGGACACACGATAGGGTTTTTGTCAGATTGGCTGGGCAGCTCCTGTGTTGATGCGGTGACGAGTTCTGGACGCAGGAATTGATGGCGGGCCATCGTGCTGCGCAAAGTCGAATACTGAGGTGTGTTTCATAAGTAGGGCCATCAACACTCGACGCTCGTGGTCACTGAGTGATCAATCAATCATGGAAAGTATCTTTGAGCTCCCGGGGCTCGAGACACTGGTTGCTCCTCCATCAGGTCGCTCTGTAAGTACTGCCACGGATATAGGCGAGTCTTCCTGAAACGTGGCAATCTTTAGGCCTTGAGGTAGCACTGCCGCTTCAGTGGAACAGTTTAGCGCCCACAGCCCCGCACAGCCATTGGTCACTGAGACCACGCAGTGCGGAACTAACACGTTTTTGTTGAGGCAGTTTCGATGTACAGGTTCCACTGCAGCATCGAACGAGATAGGAGTCCGCGATGAACAGGCGACGGCAATACGCATCGCTGATAAGGCGGGCACAACTGTATCATCAGACACGCAAAACACACTCTCCGGGCAAGCTGCATCTTCAAAGAGCACAGGCAAAACACCGGTGTCGACACTGAGTTCTCCCGTTCGACAGTCAACATTGGCACCACACAATTGTGTGGTGCCAATGTTGACTGCAAGAAGTCAATCCCCAGAATCACGTCATGCGAGGAGCGAGGAAGAACAGTAAACTCGGCATTAAAAACTCTCCCACCCAAAGACACGTCCACATTACACACACCAACCGGGTATAATGATTCACCACTGACTCCACGGAAACTTGTGCACTGGTCCCAACGAAACATAACCTTGCGTCCCAGAAGGCCTTTAAACCGCACACTCATGACCGAGACAGTTGCTCCCGTGTCGACTAAAGCCATTGTAGACACCCAATCAATCAGTACATGAACCTTATTTTTAAGCATGAAAATAGTTGGAGGCAGTTGAGTCGGCAGCGCACATTGTCCAGCGACCTCACCTCCATCGGCGGTAATATGCACATATGCACCTCCAATAAATCGCCGGTAATATGCACATAGTCCCAGAAAACGTCGCATGGCCTTTTTGTCTGATGGGGTCGGGAAATTAGCGACGGCAGCAATTTTATCCGGATCAGGTCGGACTCCTTGGTTACTGACGAAGTGACCCAGGAACTGGAGCTCTTGAAAACCAAAATGGCACTTTTTCAGGCTTCAACATGAGACTGGCAGATCGTATTGCTTCAAAAACAGTTTTCAGCCTGCGTAAGTGTTCGTCGAACGTTGCGGAAAAAACAGTCACATCATCCAGGTACGCCAGGCATGTTTGCCATTTGAGTCCAGAGAGCACAATGTCCATTAGACGCTGAAATGTTGCTGGCGCTGAACACAAACAGTAGGGAAGTACCTGAAATTCATAAAGTCCGTCAGGCGTCACAAAGGCGGTTTTCTCATGGTCTCTCTCATCCACTTCAATCTGCCAATAACCGCTTTTCAAGTCCATTGAGGAAAAGTAGCATGCATTTTGCAACCTGTCCAAGAAATGATCAATACGTGGCAGTGGATAAACGTCCTTCTTTGTGACCTGATTGAGCTTCCGATAGTCTACGCAGAAGCGCAGGCTACCGTCCTTCTTTTTCACTAAATCTATAGGTGACGCCCAAGGACTATTAGATTGTCGAATAACGCCATCTTCCAGCATCGTCTTCACTTGTCTTTGGATTGACTCGCGTTCCTTTGGGGCCACGCAATAAGGGTTTTGTCGAATAGGTCGGGCGTCGACATCAGTAATGATGCGATGTTTGGTAAGTGGCATTTTACCAACTGGTACTGGTTGATGAGCTCAAGAAGACGGTCTCGCTCAACGGCCGTTAACGTCGAACCAACGTCAACAATAGGCGTAGCTGTGGAGATCGTAGATGTCATCTCCTGCGCTAAGTGGCAGTCTTCTATCAGTATTACTTCGTCGAAATAAGTGACAGCAGTGCCTCTCACGATGTGTCGACGCTCCTTACTAAAATTCGTCACCAAGAGTTCGGCGCGTCCGTCGATTACATTGATAAGTGCTCTGGCAATGGAAATGCCAGCAATTCAGTGCTAGCGCATTGATGTGTTTAACGACTCCAGTCCCATTCTGCAGGCTGTCACAGTGCACGGGTACTGTAGAGCAACTCCACGGCAGAAGTATCACATCGTCTGCAGCTATACATAAGCGACGTTGTAGATGCTCCTCATGGGTGACATTATCCGAGTTCGTGGGAAACGTGACGCTTCTGTCACGGATGTTAATCACGGCACCGTACTCAAGCAGGAAATCCATCCCCAATATAAGTTCCTTGCAACACTCAGAAAGAATGACGAGGGTGGCGACAAAGGTTGAACCGGCGATTAAGGGTCGGGCTGTGCATTTCCTGACAGGTGTCATCAACTGACCTCCGGCGGTTCTTATGTTGGGTCCGTGCCATGGCATCTTCACCTTCCTTAGTTTGCCGGCGAGCTGTAAGCTTATGATTGAAAAATGGGAGCCAGTGTCAACAAGAGCGGCTACTTGGTGGCCGTCGATGCAAACGATGAGGTTGGCGCTGACGACGTCAGTTACGTCTTTCGTAGTTGAGTCCGTCATATTCGTCGTTGCATTCGCCGTATTCGTCTTTGCACTCGTCGGAGTCTTTACATCGTCGTACGTCGATAATGGGGGATATGGAGAACTTCGAGTACTGGCAACCTCACCCCCGGAGGTCGCTGCATCTAGTTTCCCCGTCGCAGGCTAGGGGACCTGCCCCTAGTGACGTCGGCAAAACTGCGACGAGTCGGTGAATTGTAGTGCGCTGGTGATGGCGAAGGAGAACGTGATCAGGGAGTGGTCGTATTTTGCGGCTGGACGTTCACAGGAGCGTCGTAAGCGCGTCGACCGTCATACTCAGAATAGGCGTAGTTGGCAGGAAAGCTCGGGTATTGGGCGGCGCGATAGTTCCATTTGTGGCAAACTCGATAGACGTGTCCAGCTTCACCACAATGGTAGCACACTGGTCGGCGGTCGACGGTGCGCCACAAATCGGTTTTCTGACACTGATAGCTCGGTGGCAACTCTCCATGTAGCAAAGGATTGGCGTGCGTGTGTCGAAGATACGGCATTGTTTGTGGTGGCGTGATCGGCGAGGTCAGTAGAGTCGACGGGGGTGACGATATCGACTGTTTGTAGCGTAGGTGATGGTCTAGTTGTGGGTGTCAACAGCGTCAAAGTTGCGTTGACTGGACGGCGAACGGCCTCCGCATAAGTAAGTCGCCGCGGCACGTTACCACAGTCTGGCGATGAAAAAGCTTGCCGGACTTCTTCCTGGACCACATCAGCTACAAAAGATACCGTTGGCGCCGGTTCTGTACCCGTACTCACAAATCTGAGCTGCTGAAGATCTTCTCGCACAACCTCTCGGATAACTTCACGCAGAGGCTTGTCATTACTTGCAGCCAGAACGGAAGTGTTCGCCGCCGAGTTACTCATGTCACGCTGGCGGTATCGTTGCTGTAGGGCCCGTTTAATGGCTGTGGCCTTTTTTGTGAACTCCGCCACTGTTGTCGGTGGATTTCTCACAAGGCCGGCAAACAGTTGTTCTTTCACTCCCCGTAAGAGATACCGCAGCTTTCGCTCCTCTGGCATGTCAGGGTCTGCTCTATGGAAAAGACTAGCCATATCTTCTGAGAACATAGCAACGCTCTCATTGGGTTTTTGAATGCGGAGTTCGAGGAGACGCTGCGCATTTTCCTTCCTGTCGGTGCTTGTAAAGGTATCCAGCAGCTGTGTGCAGAAGTCATCCCAGGTGGCAAAGCTTCTCTCCCGGTTGACGTACCACGTACGAGCATTGTCCTTCAGATAGAAATAGACGCTCGAAAGTTTGTCCGCCGAGCTGGTCATATGGTTGTACTTGGCGACGCGCTCGAACTGATCAAGCCAATCTTGGACGTCTTCAAAGGCATCACCATGAAAGCTCTCCGGAACCATAGGGTTCTGCAGGGTTACTTGCGTTGGAGCCGCAGTGGCCATGGTAGTTGCAGGAGGTGAACGATTTCTTGAGGTTTCTTGCAGGGGACCGGACTCGGGCGCTTGGCCTAGTAGGCGGCGACTGAACCGGTGGACCGGTGTTTCGATGCACAATGGCGATTCCGGGCTCTATCGTTGGCTCCGCGAAGGGGTGCCAAGCATGAAGGATGGAGACTACCCCGCACCTCCACCAGTGTAACGACGTGGGATCGACGAGGACGCAGAGCAGCACCAACAAAGATACCTTATCAGTCATCAACAAAACCAACAATGTCTTCTTCATCTCTACGCTTAACCTAAACACCCGCACTACTTCAACCTCCTTGTCCCCACTGGCTCATACCCGCGGCAATATAGTTGTTCGAACATAAAGTTACATGTTGCATGACAGACAAGGCACTTTTAGATGCTCGAAACTACCAGTTCCCAACCTGCATGGTTGCAGCTAGTTAAGTGCAGTTTTGTGATCATGTACATTGAATTAGTGTGAAGTCATTCTATTGAAAATACAGGTCTGTAAAGATGTGGAAGCGACAACGAGAGGTCAGCCGGCCTCAGCAACGTGGTTTGCCTTGAGAACAGGCCGGGTCACAGCATCAACAGCCCATGCAGCTTGCCGAACGACCTTGACTCAGCCATTTGTGAGCCTGGTGAAGAAATCTACAAAATTGCACTGTCTGTGCAGACTAACCAGACCAGGCCTGTCTGAGACGTGCATGTGCAAAAAAAAACACCAGGACCCGTTTGTTGAATGTGCGGGAGCAATTGTTTACAACCTTCCTTTTAAGTGTGGAAAAAAGCAGAAGGTGCATCAACGAGCGTTTAAAGGAACACCGGTATACTGTAGCAGAAAAGCAGGGTGAGTTCCTTGACGCTCACTGCAGGCATTGCAAGTGGGCTGATGCCGGAGCGGATGAAGGTGATCGCTCGACGTGTGCTCCAGCAAACAGAGACTGTTCCATCGTGGAAAGAGCACGAGGAAGATTAACTCGTGAAATTATTGAAGCAGAAATGATTGATAGTCTCGGGGATAACTGTATTTCACAACCATCAATTGCCCTTTCCCGCAAAGAGTTAGCTTACCTGCATAATGGTGTGTACAGTATTTTTGTAAACGGCGCATGTATGATGATGTATGTGAAAAAGTTGTATATATGTGTGGGTCCTTTTCTCGAAATAAATATTGTTGCAAGTTAGCGCCTGTGTGTGTCACCTCTTCCTTCGTCCATGTCTTTTCTCGTGTTATAAGCCTCACGATGCTTATTACACGCAAATACAAATGCAGCTTTTTGTTTGCCAGCACGGCTATTGCAACTTTTTTGTGTGGACACCAGCAGATAGGCATCTTGAAAGAATTTTCCTGGATGCCGACTTTTGTCAAGAGGTTGTGAACAGGAGTAGGGGTTTTTCCAAGATAGTCCTGTTGCCAGATCTGTTATTTAAGAGCTGGACAACATCTTCAGAGAACAAAAATGTGCCTGAAGACTCTTCTGATGACGGAGCACTGCATTACTGTTATTGCGGTGGTCCAGAGTCTGGAGACATGGTAAAATGCAGTGGCCCAGACTGTGAGGGTAAATGGTTCCACTTTCAGTGTGCCAACTTGAAACGTCCTCCAAAATCGAAGGCTTGGTTCTGCAAGGGTTGCAAACCCCTAAAGAGATAAATATGCATATTTGTAGTTCTGTTATAGGTATATGTAACTGCAGACGTGAAAGGACCTAGTGAACTTGTTCTGTGAAATCAGTTTAGCCTTACAAAATTTTGCTGCATACATGGGGACACTGAACAGAGTCCTCAAACTTATTCCTTATCACGGAATTTTACATAGCGAAGTACACTATGAGGGAGCAGTCTAATAAATGTGGAATCTTTGGATGACGGCAGATATTTTTCATTCGCGGCGGTTTTGTTTCAGTTGCAGTGTTTTCTTTAGCATGAGTGCTGCACATGTTGGGTCGCTGAGGAGGTTCTTACTTTGACATAATGGGCTCGGCATGTAATGCACATGACAAAGCATGGTTGATTAGGGTAGGAGCGGATTCGAAGGAACGGAAAGTGAACTTGTGAAAGACAAATTTAGGTGGAAAGATGAACTTTATTTCCAGCAGTTTTGTTTCCGTTGCAGTACATGGCAGATCCTTAGGTGTTGCAGGGCCCCTTCATTTAAGGAAAATTTAGATTTGGCACGTCCAGATCAGTCAATAGGCACAACCGATTTGCTCAGATTTGTCAGCACAGCACACATTGCAACAACTTTTTCAAGTTGTGTTAGAGTTTCCTCGCTTCGCACGGCTAGCAGATCAGTAGGAATGGTGCTTGAGAGAATTTTGTACTTTCACCTAGGCAAACCTATCACACGTTCCACATGGATGCGCACATTCGCAATTTTCCTAGTTTTTTCAACCTCCCAGGCTGATAGCTGAGGTTTGCCCCTTGTGAATGCAGGAACCTCAAGGCGTGCACGATGAATGCCTACAGCATCACCAATCATGAATCCTCTGTCTGCGAGCACTGTGTAACCTGGGAGAAGGTGGTTCAACATTCCACTCGACTCTGTTATAAGCTTGTCGCTAGTCCTGCCTCCCCACCCTTTGGAAATGAAAGTGATTGCTCCTTGGGGGGGGGGGGGGGGGGAGGTGCTATGCCTATCACATATTTTGCCGTGTTATGGTGTTTATACCGCGACCACTCTGTGACCTAGGGAGCATTGATGAAAGGCGCTCAATGAATATGTCGAAGCAGTCTATAATGACTGCCACACTCGTGCCAAATGCTTTTCTGAAGGCCATTGGCATGGTCTGCTGCAGTTGTTCGCGCCTGGGCCAGTCCACCAGCTGTTTCAGTCGTACATGCATGGCCGCGATCCACCGGTTGACTACCCGTGTTGCTGAGGCTGGGCTGACCTGAAAGATAAAGCCAGTCACATTTATAAAGCAAACAGGGCCATCTTGCCACCAAATGTTAGCCCACGAGAGTATTGTAACATAGACGTGATGCAACTGTAAATAAGTGCTCACAACAATACGAATGCCACCACTTACCTCAAATCCAGGTCCTGCAAGGGCAGTCGCAGCCTCACAAGTGTGAGCACAAGCTCTTGGAACTTTGTAAGCACATTGTTTGCGCTATTCAACACACCACTCTCGAGAAGCATGAACAGCGCGATCAAAACTGTGTAGCTTGGTAGGCCAGTGTAAAATTTTACACGGCTGTCGTCTTGCTCCAATGAAGCTTAAGACAACTCAAGTCTACACAAAGAGCCCTTCACTTTGTTTAGCTCTGCACGTAGGGCCTGGTTGTCGTCTTCGAAGCTGTTTAAAGTACTGCTTGTGATCTCTGTTTGGGTTTCAGCGTCCTTTAGCGCTGAAAGAAACATACAGACCATACTATGCGTGTGTCATTCAGGTGCAGGCTGCTATGAGATATGTGCCACTGTACTTACATGACGTGGTGTTCACTGAAGCTTCAGCCGTCGAAGTGGTGGCTTGAACACCAGCCTCGGAAAACTTCACATCTGATAAATAAATAATGCAAGAATGTAACACTTGGACTCAGCATGTTGCTCAACACCTCTGGTTTTGCTGCAATTGAATGAATGTAGTACTCACAGGATGTGCCATCCACTGCAGCTCCAGCAGTAGAACCAGTTTCAGCTGAGGCTGGGGCCCTGCCTACCTCAGGTGATGGCTTGGATGGTGGTGAGGTGTTGTCAGTCATTTAAATCGTGTTCTTAAGGTTCTCAGGCCCTTTGCAACTGTGCAAACAAAGATCACTCACGAAATATGTCACCTGCAGTATCATTAGCATCTTGTGGTACAGCTGATACATCTTGCAGCATGGATGGGCCTGCATTGAAGTGTTATCATTGGCATTTCACAACCATAAACCTTGTTTCTGCAACAGCTCGGGCGCGTCAAAACTGGACATATCCTGTGCACACACAATAAGGCACCTACAGCTCCAGAAAGAGAAGCACCCAATAGGTCATGCTGGGCGACCGTTGGATATGCGACACTGCTTACTGCAAGAGAAATGGGGTAGATTATGGGCCACCTGCAGTGAGGTTGTTCTTGACAGAAAGACCAATCATGCAACAATTAACTGTATGTAACTTAAACTGCCTGCAAACTCAAAGACAAACAATAATAATTCCATTACAAGCACGCTGTAATGTTATATCCAGTCTAAATGAACTGCTTACACAAGGCACTGACCTGAATCATTGATTGTGCAATGAGACATATGTGGCTCATTTGCTTGCTCATTTTGTACTGCAATGGGGCTTGTAAGTGGTGTGCCTGCATAAAAACAAAAATGTTAAGATGCTGAGTGTCATTAAAGGGAATGTTCCCCTTGTATGAATAAGCCATTTTACTTGTGACAGCACTGTTCACAGTGCTCTGCTGTGCATTCAACATTGTATTCAAGAGTTGCATCACTCTGCTATCGGCCTTTTGGACCTCCCTTGGAGTCGCAGCCCTCTTGCAACATCGCTGGTGCCTGAAATAAAATGTACCTCTCTGTAAAACTGTCTACGTTGTACTCATCAGTACTACTTGCATTGATGATTCTACCTCTGCAACTGCTTGCTATTTGCCAGAGTGCTGGCACCTGTTCTCACAATTTTGTATTCCCTTGGAAACTGAAACCAGCCTACTCTCTGCAGACACAACTAATCTCAAAACAATGCAAACAACTTGGAAGTATCTGATTGGAATGCATTACTTGATGACTATGTACTACGTAACTGTTCATATGTGTCACAATGTTGTTCTATTTTAAAGCAACCCAAGTAACAAACAGATAGATGACTTTTCATACATGGCATACAAGACCATGTGCCTGCCTCTTGATGGGGTTTCTGCAGTCGGGAGTGCAATATAAAGCATAGCTGCTGTATCAACACATCTTAGGTATTTTCCTTGTGCGCAATTGGCAGTTTCAAAGTCTGGGTTTGTTGTGCGCAACCAGAAAGAGCACATACATACCTTTCTTCAGATCGAGTTGTTGACTTTGTGTCATATCCTAGGCTTGGCGCCCAGTCCGGGTTCGTCAGATCCATTAAGTAGGATGGCCTGCCTGCAAGTATGAACAAGACTGCGTTTGCACAACAGAACAAATCCTAGAAAACTGACGCATTTCTAACAAGAAGCGCCACTGGTTGCAGTGGCAAGAAGTCTAACCATTACTTGGAGCCACAACTGCACGACAACCAGCTTTGACACAAATAAATGACACACTGTGCTAAGGGCTCTCAGGCAAAATAACTTGAAACAGCAGAATCATCAGTATGACAGGCTTCGCTCATTTCTGGAACAATTACACCAGAATCATAAACACGAACAGGCATAATGTCATAGCATTAGTTTATTTCTGGGGTTTTACATGCCAAGACCACTTTGAGGCACGTCGCAGTGCCTCCGGATTGATTCTGACCACCTGGGGTTCTTTAACGTGCACCCAATACACGGTACACGGGCGTTTTTGCGGTTCACCCCATCCCATCAAAATGCGGCCGCCGTGGCCGGGATTTCATACCGCGAACTCGCGCTTAGCTGCGCAACGCTCCAGCCGCTAAGCCACCACCGGCAGATGTCTTGGCATTTAGTGAAACTCAGTTTGAGTGAAAAGGGGAAAAAAAGTGAACAGGAGAAGGGGGCAAAGTAACAACCACCGTGTTGTTTTTTACTGCAGTTCACTACCTAAAGCAAGCCTTCAAACGTTATGCTAACTACATACGCTACAGCATTACTAGCGTCGACCACGTGCAAGCCCAACCCTTGAAATTCACGCTGCGTAATTTGTAGCAGAACGACAAATATGCACTCACCAGAATCCAAGTGCTCGCTGCACACTTTGTAGTGGGTAGCGTCTGTATTAATGTCACCCCGGTAGAGGCGACGAAACCATTCCGCTCGACGCTTTGTTGAGATCTCGAAGGTGTGACTGCACTGTCAACGAACAACATTCGGCACAGAAAAAAAGCTAAGCTTCTTCGTGTTCTCACCAGAGTCAGTTTTCCGCCGTGACTCGTTGTTGCATCCGAACACAGCGCAATTAACCATGTTTAAAATGATTGCCGAGGCCCTTGAGATTGCAATGCCTGCTGCTGCACTTCACAGCACCACGAAACAAAAGCATTCCCCCAAGGATATGGCAGCAGGAAGCGGAAGGCTCGCCACGCCGGCCTGAGCTCTTTCGGTGATGCTGCACGGGATCGCAGTGTTGTTTACACGTTCTCAGAACCATATCCGGCAAAATAAGTAAATAAAACAATGAAATAAACGAGGAATAAACGACGCGTATGAAGTCACACTGCATGCGTAAATCCGCGTGAAAAGTCCCTTTTAAGCGACGGTAACTATTCAGTGGTATTGAAGACCTCCCTGGTGTATGGCACTACGACGCGAAGCTCTATCGCAAAAGTAGGAGACGTAAAAATAGAGTTTGAAAGCTCGCGACGCCCGCCGGCTACGTGCTTTCAAGTACGGCTGAGCGGAGAAATGAGCCCAGACTAGCCCTGCTGCCACCACAAACCCCTTTTCCAGCATTTCTACCAGACCTACAGCCGCACGTTGCGATGCGAACGGGTCCCAATAACACTATCTCGTTTTTTCGGAAGCTGATAAGTCAGCTTTGGAATTTGGCGTAGTGTTGGTGCCTCGTCCATTGGGTGTGCGACACATAGCCACCCCACTGCCACATGTTGGCCTGTCTTTGCAGTTTGGCACTTTACTTGAAAGTCTTTCACATCCCTTCTTAGCCAAGTTTTGGTAAATAATGCTATGAAATCTGGATTAATGCTCAGAAGGAAGGATTCAAGCGAAGTTGACCTATGGCTACAAATGTTAATGTTGGCGAACGTTGCTGTTGCATGTGCTGGTGTATGGTGCGAAGTGCCCGAGGTCTGCTTCGTTCGTTTTTGACCCAAAAGCATCAAATTGAGCGAAAAGGCCAGCAGCGTCTGTAGCAGCGAAACGGCACCTCAATAGACCGATCCCACCAAACGATCTGCGCATGCGCTGGTTTTCCAGAAGTAGCACTGCCACCATCTTGGTCAACCTCACCACCGTAGTCTCCGCTCGTTGAGTACTGCGCACAAGCTTCCCAGACATCTCTGCGACTCCACCACCGAGAAAAATTCTTCATGTATTTTAGGAAATTACATCAGCTGTTCATTGCAGCATGCGAGACGAACGTTGAAAGGCGCCTGCTGCTCTTTCATTTCGGTTGTTACCTTCTGATTACGCATTGAGTATCGTATTTGTTCGAGCTTTCTATGTAGTACATGCTGATGTACGCGGTCATTTTGCGTTACTATTTTTGCACACGTGCATCTAGGTGACTGCAACGTTACGTTCGCTTAGCGACGGACATAATAGGACTTGGATACCTGTTGGAGACAGGTTTGAAATGTGGCTTCGGTAACGGCGATATCTAGAAGTTCTTAGGTAAGCTAGGCGGCATTTTTAACAGCGGAGCTGTTTAAGCCGGCCGTTAGCCCATCCGTCATGGACAAAAAATATTGGTCGATCCTGATTAAGCATGGTTGGGACTACTTAAGCTTAGTCAGTCATCGATAGCAGATCAATAGCTAATCAATAATCGATCAATAATCAATGAATTCCAGAAAATGCTGGGGATGACTTGGTAGTGCTTAGCCTAGCCCAAATACGTGGCCAATACCTTGCGATAGCTAATCGATCAATATACAATAAATTCCTGGAAATGCTGGAGATGACGTGGTAATGCTTAGCCTAGCCCAAATACGTGGCCAATATCTTGCGATAGCCAATAAATATCTAATCGATCAATAAATTCCAGGAAATGCTGGTGATAACATGGTAGTGCTTAGCCTAGCCCAATAGCCAGGACTAGCTAGGTGCCCATCAGCTCCGCTGTCTCTAGCATTGTCCCTCCAGTGCAAGCTACGCAAATTTTTTATTTGCATTCAAGCGAATGGTACGCTTGCTGCTTTGAAAACTCCGACTGCATGGTGCAAAGTGAGCATCCCATCTTTTGCGCACGTGAATACGCACCGTTCTCCATTATAAGCAGCCGCGATATACTTTCATCAGTACTGGTCGATTAAGCCGTTTAAGGCAGTATCATCGCTGTTCACTGCTAGCGATGGCAGAGACTTCTTGCTCATGCTCCCGGGAACTACAGACTGGCAGGTGAAAATAAATAAAGCCGTGTGTTTCAGCCTTATAACACTCTATTTATTTATTTATTTATTTATTTACAATACCCTCAGGGCCCAAGGGCATTACAGAAGGGAGTTGGTTTTGATTTTTTAAAAAATTAACATAAACAGCAGTAAATATATATATTATTCCAAATATAAAAGAGGCTTATAGATAAGAAAAGGTTAAATTAAAATTAAATTAGGGGGTTTGACGTGCCAGAACCACAATCTTAATTATGAGGCACGCCGTAGTGGGGGGCTCCGGAATAATTTGTACCACCTGGGGTTCTTTAACGTGCACCTAAATCTAAGTACACTGGTGTTCTTGCATTTCGCCCCTATCGAAATGCGGCCGCTATTCATCCCGGTGTTTCTTCTCGCGCTGTGTATTACCAGTACCACTTATTAATCTGTTGGACCAACGTCTCTCGAAGCTTTCACTCTTTAAGAAACACGAAGTATCGGAAGCCTTTGTCCCTTGTGCTGTTGTTGTAGAACCCAGGAACGGTGAATCCTCCTATCGCACGATGGCTCCATACAAACCACAAAAAATGCCAAAAATCGTTTAGAAACAGGACGCGCAGGCACTCCAGGCGGCTGGAGCGCCCGGATGACTACAAGTACCACCAAGCACCACAGCAGCGGTGGCGTCGTAGAACTGGTTGGTGGGATCGGCCTATTCCCACTGGTTGCAACGCTGGCTCGCACCTTGACGGAGCAAAGAGGGCACCACCTGCTGCCGCGGTAGCACGTCAGGTAGCACGCCAGGCAGATCCGGCGACGCGACACAGCGGGGCGTCGCATCGTTGGTTGCTGCTTTCTCAGTTGCGCAGGACGTCAAAAACATTACTCGCGGCACAAAACTCCAAGGACCGCTCAGCGGCGTTCAATTGGAGCTTTCTTTTGGATTCGCACCTCCTAAGAAGTGCTTAGGGGCGCGATCTTGTACGCATTCCAAAATGGAATGGAGGCGGTCCGTTCCATCGAGCCGCACACGATTGGTCAATTTGATCGTCACGGTTCAAATTGACCAATAGTGTGCGGCTCGATGAAACGGACAGCCTCCATTCCATTTTGGAACGCATACAAGATCGCGCCCTAGGTGTCCTCAGATTTTTATTTTTTTGCAATAGAGATGTGTGAATTGGATGGCGTAAGAACAATTGTATTTTTTTTTTCGCTGTCTCAAACATAGAAACTTCCATTGATGCACAATTTGTCAAAAATTAAAGCCTCCTCTTTCTTTGCTTTAGCCATTCATATATATTTTTTTTCTAATATCTCACACCTGGGCAAAGAAATCCTCGCTGATAAAGTAGTTCGTACCTTTAATTTGTGGCAGTTCCTTTGTCACGGGAGTCGACAAGTTTAAAAATTATCGGTCTGCTTTTATTATTTCTTGGCCTGCCTAGTCGATGAAGTTGTTATACTGCGACAGGTCCAATTTTGAGGGCATCCTTAAGAATTTTTTCACCAACTAATTGTTCAAGTGAATTGTTACTCGCCTCTGGAGCACCATGCATTTTCCAGTTTGACCTTGTCGAGCGGTGCAGTCACTCGTTGCTGGTGAGCTCAGGATAGCTCAACCACACTACAAGCAACGCCTCTTCATTTTAGTTCATGGCATGCTACAACTTTTTTTAGGTTTTTAATTTGGTCTACACAAGTTGCGATCCTATTATCGAGAAGAGTGAGTTGACGCAGCTTGCTGTCCATGGATTTCAGCCAATGTTCTTTTAATTTGTTGGAAGTCATCAGCAATTTGATGAATGTTTTTAGCAAACTGTGATAAGTGAGGGCTTTTGATGTGCAGCAATAGGTAGGTGACGGAGTGCTGTTGACCACACTCTGCTCGCAGGCACGAACGAAGACACCCTGGAAGAGAGCCTGCTGCGCTTTGTGGACAGCTGCATGGGCCACTCTCACGTCTCGGATGGAACAATGGCCAAGGATTCAGCACGTGTCAAGGTGGGCATAGCGACAGGAATGACTCGATCATCTGTTTTTCTTTGCATTGAAATGGAATGGGCATGCAGATGCACAGTCAGTTCTCGCATTCCCAATCCTAGATTCAAAGCAAAATTCGAGCTGATTGTGGGCTCCACTACACTGCATTTGGTATTTTTATTTATGTGCCTACACAACGCTTTGATAGGCATTTCAACCAAAAATTCAACATTACACATGTACATTACAACATGTCCATGGTTACGGACATGTTGACCAACTACGGACAGAGTACCAGCTTAATTACATTTATAGTGGCAGTTACAAATACAGTCGAACTCACTTATAACAATATTCAAGTTCTACCAAAATTTCATTGTTATAACCGATAATTGTTATAACCGGGTTGCATGAAAAAAATCTGATGTGAGCTGTTGTGAGAAAACTGTAAAGGCACAACCACACGGGATACGCGTCTCGTTAAGCATATATGTGAGCGTACATGTTTCCGAGTTCGTACGCGTGTGAAGAAGGGAAGGGCGAGCAGCCACACGATACGTGTACAAGTGAGCACTTCATTGCGCATAGCAAAGTGCTGCTAGAATCACATTCGCAGGAAACGTTTGTTGTTGGGTTTGAGGAACTTTTCTTACCTTGCGCAAAATAGACAATCGCTATCGAGAAATGCGATACCGATCGAACTCGATCGCAATTGAAAGTGCCTCGCGTATGACACGTACCCATATAAAAATTGAGCACTTGCATATAATGGCGGTGTTGGGCATCACATTTCTCGCCATCTCGGCCAACAAGCACCTCGTCACGTGTTTATTCTTATGGTGCTTGTGCTTCGCCGGCCAAAGTGCAGGCTGTGCCAGAACGCAGGTGACCAGCGGTTCATTCGGTTCCCTATTATGGTGCGACACGGGACCAGTGGTGACTCCCGGCGTCTCAGGACAATTCCGAGAGACCAACCCAAACCCGCGGCAGAAGTTTACATGCCGGCCACGTGACGACGGCGCACAGGCTGCCACTTCCGTCGTATACGCTCAAAATGACGCTCAAAAGCAAGCCCTGCCTGACGCACGCGCGGGCGGGCTGCGTGTCTCCCCTCTCTGACGCGTAAGCCCTGCCTGACGCGTAGGACGAGCGTGCACAGCCTCGCAGACGCGTGACGCGTAGCCAAGCACGTACAATTAGCCGCGTGTGGTTCGGCCTTAATGGCGGGGAGGCCAGTGTCCCTCCCCACCACCCTCCTCCATCAGGCTGCTGATTGTGTTGACTCGTTTAACTGTTTAAACTCTGCTTCCTGCACGCTCTGATCGCATGTAACAAGTTGCAGCTCTCCGAGTTAAAGAATGGCACTGCTATAGTAAAACCTCCCTAATTCGGTTTTCACGGGACGGAAAAAATATCCAAATTAACCGAATGTCGAATTATCGAGGGTATCAAGCAAAACAATGAACAAATGCTTTTTTAAAAAACGTCACCACAATTTTATTTATTGAATCAATCAGCAAAATTCTGTTTCTATTTTGCACAAAAGCAGTGCGGAAAATGCAATTCTCGTCATCTCGTGACTGATTAGCGCTCGCAGTTGCGAAAGCCTCGCGACTTCTTTCACAGCACTTCATCTGACACACGCTTCTCACTACCATGTGCACATTATTTTTTTCGCCAGTGTCGCCAGGTTGCCGCTCATCACGATGTTGACGGTGCTCTTCATCCTCGATAGCTTTGCACTGAGTAAAAAACGAAACTATTTTTTGCCGCAACCGCGGCCGATGTTGACGCAATCATGGACGACGACCTTGCGTCAAAACATCATAACGTTTGCTGCAACTACGGACGAAACTGCGGTCGCTATGGGTGTCTTGTGCTGGAGCTTGAGGTATAGTAGCGGCGCCTGGTGGCGGCAAGAAAAGTTATCTGGGTAGTACCAGCTTGGGCAGTATTGAGCCCTGGCTGTGGCGAAGCACGTTACTAGCCCGAGTTTTACTTCGATTCGCACTTTTTTTCTGCCCTGTTGCGAGTGCGAAAAGGCTCGTCACTTCTCAGAGACTACGCTGCGAGCTGGACGCAGCCTAGTTTAACGAAAATGGACTCTCCATGTGCCATGGGACCTTAATGCTGGAAGCAGAAGGAATCAACAACGCCAATCCGGAGAGACCTAGCTTGATCAGCCTCGAAAAAGTGTCACCGTCATTACTGCTGCGTCGTGAGCTGCCACAAGCAAGAAGGCCTGAATCCCAACATCAGATTCTACCGTTTTCTTTCAAGGCCTCACGAAGCGGAGCATCGGGCGTGCTGGATAACTTCGCTACCCCACTACGAGCAGCACAGGTTTGAGAGTTAATTGTGCTCATCCTTGAGCTCAAGCCAGTACGTTGAGGCAGCGCAGTAAGGCAGTATAATTGATTACAGCACATCGATGTTCGAGCGCTGTCATTAAAAGCTACATCAAGCGAGCAGCGCACGAGCTCGCGCTGCAACGCGGTTCGCACGTATGTTACTACGAGCTGTGGGGTCTCACACATGATCTTGGGACAAAGGAACGACAATACAGTATTGCGAACAATCAAAAGGGCATTTATTGCACCTTTCATACACTAATACACGCTAGCCGAATTACTACCAATAGAACATTCACATGGGCGCGCGACAAATCAAGGAAGTCCGACTCACCGCGACCGGATAGTGAGCGAATATGTTCGCCCCATGCTATGACACCATCGCCTAGTCATTCACGTGTACGGTCACGCGAACGGTGGCGCGTTCAAACGATCTGTGTTCGTCCATACCGGTGTCCTGCTCTTAGCCTCGCGAGACGGTCCCGTGAAGCGGGCCGGCGCACGCACGCGAAGCGTTCATGCGTGTTGGTCGCCGATCGCAATCCAAAGAGGAAGCGGCTTCGACCTTATTCTCCCAAGTCACCTCGTCGTTCGGTGGCGTTAGCATCGCGACACTCACGCCATCTCTCGCAATGCGCCGCAACCACTACAACCGCCTCCGGCGCTTAGTCACGCGGAGAAGCAGGACTACAGGAGATGTGAACTATGCGGAGAAAACAACATCAGGGGACGCGCGAAAGTCGCGCATTCCCACATCCCCCCAACCTTAAATCACTACACATACTCCGGCGAAACATGTCACACGGTCTATCAGCGCGCATGTCGCGAACAAAAGTTAGTACATGCGAGCCAACATTGTCTCTTGGGTTCACCGCTGGCGTCCGTTAGTCACAGCACCACCTCTGCAGATTCAATGGCACGACTCCAGCACAGGACTCCAGAAGCGGCGACGCAGAAGTCTGGACGAGCAAGCGTCACTCGCGCCGACGCGCCCTGCTGGCGAGAGCCACAGTAGCCCTTGGTGACTGCCGGCTCTTTTCCCAGCCGCCGAGGGTTGTGAGCCGGACACAGGCGGGCGCTGAACTCGCTGCGCCGAACTGGCCACAGGCATGTCCATCGCCTGTGGTGGCTCGGTCATAGTCTGGGGCAGCAGCACAGACGGTGTGCAGGTGACAGCAAACCAGGGGACTCCGCTCACGCTACGTACACTCAACGCACTCGACAAACACTGAAGTAGTGCAAGGGAGAGGAATTCTGTATGCGCATCGCCCACATGGTACGATGTTCAATTTGGCTAGCAAAATTTTGGGCGACATTTCAGATTCTAAGTTCACATGAACAAAGCTTACTTTCTTGAGTCGAACGAGAATTTCAATTCGTGCGAGGTAAACTAATGAGGGAAGCAATGTGCGACAACTCAACACCACGGTCCACCAGGTTGTGTCCCTCAACGTGCGACAGGCGGCTTTGTAAAGCCTTAGGCCTAATGCGTCGCTACTTTGACAACAACCGGCATCCAAAAAAAAAAAAAAACACCCAAAATTGGCACAAGAACAGGCAGCCGCGAGGAGACGTTAGCTCTGTGAGGTGGTCCTACCCCGTTCGGTGCACACAGCATCCAAGTTGACGGCGCTCAGCGTCCCAGACGGTGTCGGAGCGCCCGGTGCCAGGCTGCAATACCAGTCAGCCCGTAGCGGCACCCGTGGCCCGCGGCGACTCGGCTCCCTGAGCCGCGACTTCCGAAGTCAAAGATATAGAAGAAGCTATTTACATAAGAAATTCGGACCACCCACGAGGCTTCCGTACTCACTTGCTTCAGGCTTGCCAATGCTCCGCGGGCGCTAGGCCTCGCTCTCCCAGGAGGCAGACCACGTGGCTCTCGTACCAACGAGTGTACTTCAAAACACTCGCGAAAAGGCTTAGCATGTTGAAAAGTTCAAACACGCTACAGCAACCGTCGCCTTGCTCAAGAAAACACGCCGCCGACGCTAGCTATCAAAATCCACGCTAGGAATACGCTTCAGTTCAAACAAACGTTGTCTCGAACCGAGCAAAACTCAAGATTATCGTCCGATGTCCCAAGAGGTCCACGTTGGGCAGCCAGATTAGGGGTCTCACACGTGCTCTCGGGACAAAGGAACGACAACACAGTAGTGCAAACAGTCAAAAGGGCATTTATTGCACCTTTCATACACTAATGCATGCTAGCCGAGTTACAATTAGAAAATTCACATGGGCGCGCGACAAATCAAGGAAGTCCGACTCACTGCGACCCGATAGCGAGCGAATATGTTCGCCCCATGCTATGACACCATCGCCTAGTCGTTCACGTGTACGGTCACGCGAACGGTGGTGCGTTCGAACGATCCGTGTTCGTCCATACCGCTGCCCCACTCTTAGCCACGCGAGACGGTCTTGCAAAGCGTGGACCGGCGCACGCGCGGGACGTCCGCATCGCCCACCGATCCCAACCCGAAGAGGCACAGCCTTCTCCCTTTTCTGCCTGCGTAACCCCCCGCCGTCAGGTGGCGTTAGCAGCGCAACACTAGCGCCATCTCTCGTAATACACTTCAACTCCGCCGCCCTAAAGCTACGCGGTGAAGCCGGATTACAGGAGACGAGCTATGCGGGGAAAAAAACATCAGGGGACGCGTGAGAGTCACGCATCCCCACATCCCCCTAACCTTAAATCACTGCATACTCCGGCGAAACATGTCAGCACTGTCTAACATCAACATGTGCTTCGCGAACAAGAGGTAGTACATGCAGCAGTGGCCGCACCGAAGAAATGTCCACACGCTTTCCATAACATGCGAGCCGACATTGTCTCTGGGGTTCACCGCTGGCCTCAGTTGGTCACAGCACCAGCTCTGCAGAATCGACGGCACGACTCCAGCCCAGGACTCCGGAAACGGCGACGCAGAAGTCGGCACGAGCAAGCGTCGCTCACGCTGACGCGCCCTGCTAACGAGAGCCCCAGTAGCCGTTGGTGACTGCCCGCTCTTTTCCCAGCCGCCAAGCGTTGCGAGATGGACATAGGCGGCCGCTGAAGTCGCTGCGCCGAACTGGCCACAGGCATCTCCATTGCAAGGGGTGACTTGTTCGTAGGCCGGGGCAGCAGCGCAGACAATGTGCGTGTGACAGCAAACCAGGGGTGACTCCGCTCACGCTGCGTACACTCAACGCACTCGACAAACACTAAAGTATTGCAAGGGAGAGGAATTCTGCTTGCGCATCGCCCACGTGGTACGATGTTCAATTCGGCTAGCAAAATTTCAGGCGGCAGTTCAGATGCGAAGTTCACGTGAATAAATCTTACTTTCTTGAATCGAACGAGAATTTCAATTCGTGCGAGATGAACTAATGAGGGAAGCAATGTGCGACACCTCAACACCACGGTCATATGCATTGCATCAGTTATTTATCAGTTGCTAAAGGGACAGATGGCCGTTACTACAGCGCAGGCATAACTACTTGTCTAGCGGCATGCAGTCAACAATGATTGCAGGAGGCCCGCCGTTTCAGGGCATGCTGAAAGACCGCTGCAGTCGCGGGGCGTACCCCCGTCGTGCGCTCGTATAGTTCCATACACATGATGTCTGCTTAATGCTGCTGTGAATTCATTTATAGCAAGCATTTCCTCGCGTTTGTGCACCTGAATCTAGCAGCGTGAAAACCTTACCTCTAGTTCCACTTCGTACGCGACTCGCTTCAGTTGGAATTGACACCGCGCTAAAACTATTTGCCACTTATTTCTTGAACGGCCTACACGTATTCGGCATTGCATAATTTCTTGCCTTTACGCAGCGTGCCACTCCTGAAAAAATCTTCGGTGCCTGATATTCGCTGCAGGCCGTGGTACAACACAACCGAAAGTGGCGGCTCCATATTGTAAACATGCTTTCCGAAGCAGACTACCGAGCTTGGTACTATCCAAATCAGGACAGAGGGTGCTCTTTAGCACCATTTTCGCAGCGCCCCCTGGGGAAAGCAGGAGCCCCGTCGACGTGATCATGGATGACGACTACGCAGTCATGAAGGCACGTGGCTAACGCGGTGCTGTGCGTGGCGGTAAATGCACGAATAAAGGCTTTAAAGGCAGAAATAGGCACGAAGCATTGCTGTCACGTTGCTGTCATTCACCTACGATTTTCGCTGATGACTATGGTGATGCGAATTCCGTCGCTTCGTCACGGTGGACGCTAATGCCGTTTTGGCTCAAATTCTATACCAGCGCTATCGCAGTTTGTGCAGTCCGTTCTTGTTTCGGAGAGTGGCGTGGCGTAGAGCTATGGGCGCAGCCCATTCGTGTTGGGAGCGGGGGAAGGGTGACGGGGAGAGAGGCGCGCCTGGTGGCGATGCGGAGAAGGATGGAAAACAGCGCGAGGAGACGTGCAACAGCTCGAATTTCTTTCATAGAGTTTGCATTCTATTCTCTTTCGGCACACACACCTAGTAGCCATACGTCATCGTTATAACCGATAATGCGGCATTGTAGAAAGCGGGTTATTTCACCATAGAAAATGTACAAAAGTTGACGGTGCAGCAGCTTCTTTGTTATAACCGATAAATTGTTAAAACCAGTATCATTATAAGTGGGTTTGACTGTACATCGTTTGAAATTAAGTTCACAGCAGCACTTGGTAACCTATGAAGTAGTAGGGAAACAAAAAAAAAAGACTTGCCAAACAGTTGCGTTCACGTCACCCTGTCAACACACGTGGTCAGGCTCATGTACGGTGCATGATGTGCACAGTTTCATCAGCCTCTGCTTATTGCCGGGATCTGAAAGGCCTGCCCCCTTGCCTAGGTCGAGGGCCCCCATCTTTTTCATGCCAGCGCTCGTCTTGGTGGTCTTTGATGACTCTGCCCCTCGAAGAAGTCAGTGGCATAAGCACTGTGCCGACAAATGTCTGTAAGGATGCAACCTTATGACACCAGCCGTCTTCCATCAAATTACTAACATAATTACTGTGTCCCATTCAGGTCTCGTCTGTGACAGTCTCGAGCATAACCAGTCGCGGATTGAAATGGCTTGCATTGTTTTAGAGGAGCTTTGGAGCAGCTTCATAAAGTTTGATGTGAGTCAGATATGGAAGCATTAGGAGGACTTGGGCTTGTTTGCGTTATTACATTACAGGTGGCACAAGACGGACAATGAAAGGAACACAGTGCTAACTTCCAACAAATTAGTTATTCTGGAAAAAGTGCAAATGTATATTAGATCACACAAAAGTGATAAAATAGAAGGGCAAAATTGTAGGTTATAAAGAAGTACCTAGGCCATGAACTTTGATATATTATGCTTCCCTAAGGTGGCAAAATGGGCTTCTTGGTGATTCATAATGAGCAGTGGACACACTTGGCACAAAGTCTGTGCCAAGTGTGTTGTGTCACTACTTTTGTCCTTGCCTGCAATGCACTACATCGACAGCTCAAGTGACAGGGCAAATGATGCCACGCTAATGCAAGACATTCCCAACCGTCATATAGTATCTCTCGCATTAATTGGTCCCTATGCTTGATTTGAGTTTCTTTGATGACAAGCATTCCTGACGTATTCCCCTCATGCCCTTTGGCTGGTGCAATAACCCGCTGCACGTGGCTGTGGCATGGCGCTGCTCAGCAGCAGGTTCGATCCTGGCATTCTGATGGGGGCACCATGCTTTGGCCACACGTTAAATGTCTTCCCCATGACAATGCGATATGACATACTGAGCGTTGCTTGACACTTCCAGCTAAGCCGCTGGCTGATCTTCACTCAAATGTTGCACATCTTGCACTAGGTTTAGTTTAGTACCAAGTTTGCGTCTGTTAATTATTTATATACTGTTCATTTTAAGTGCGGAGCACTTTAGGGGCTCGGGCTGTCGGCGTCTGTCGCGTGATCATGCTCAAAAACAAGTGCTCAACACAGGGTCAAAACAAGTGTAGAATTGATCAAAACCGGTTCAGAATAAACTAACATGATTCAGAATAATTTAAAAGACAAGAATTATCAAGCATTAAGTGCATTAATTAACAAAAATTTGTTCAAATCGCTTCTATCATCAGCAAGGGCTTTGTCTCCATGTGTGTGGTGGTTTCCCACCAGTTGTGCCTTAGCACAGGTGTCAAAATGGATGACGGATTGGTAAACACAAGAAAAACACAAGGGAAACACCGGCGAATCACTGCTCTGCACTTCCCCAGCTTTCATGTTGAGTGGAACTGCATTACCGCCGAGTTTACCATTGCATTTATTTTATTTATTTATTTAACAGTGCTGCCAATTTCATGTGAGATCATAGCAGTGAGGACACATGACAGGCACTAAGTGCTGTTGTGGGCAACCGGACAAACGGAGGTGTACAGGTTCGGGCAAGAATTTTTTTTTTTTTTTTTTTTTCATGCACCTGCATGCAATATTTCTTGAGGGCAGTGCTCAAACAAAATAGTCTACATGTGTTTTTACTAGATGCGCGAGCAAGCATGAACGCTAAAACTGTGGTGGGTGCATAAAGCCCTTGTGGGATATTCCTTCCAAGTCCACTCATCTGTGTTTATCAGTGAAAAATGGTGACAGCAAGAACCTTGACAAAGCGCCATCCCCCCAAAGTGATGACTAGGCCACCAAGTCAATGCCAACTGATGAAAGTGAATGCACAGAGCTCTCTAATAAGAATAACGGCTTTCCGAGGGCACATCTAAAAGCAGGTCGAAAACAACACCTGAAATTATTTTGCTAGTTTAATAAACAAGTAGCTGGTTGCGTGTTCCTCCCTTGTGTACAACAGCGTATCGACAGCTGGCAACCCAAGTTTTCACCATAGCTTCTGGTCTGGCGTGTGTAAAGCATGGGGTAGTGCAAGATGTGAGGCAAAAACGTTGAGACCGCGCTGGGCGTTACGTTTAGCTTCTTTTAAAGTTGTCATTAATTTGGTTTACCTTCTTCGAAGAATATGTTCACAATGCGATAAAAGATGTTGGGCCAATAGTCAAAGCTAGTATAGGCTCGCATTTTTGCGTACATTTTGCAGTAGCAAAAACACAAAAGCACTGACGGCCGTGTTCATAAAACAAGTATATTAGTAAGTGACAAGAATTCCTAATGTTATGTAATAAAGACAATACTTTTGTCATATAAAGCAAACATAATGCAAATATTAAAGAAACAAAATAACTACTGTGCATAAAGACGATAAAGGTACAAAAGAAAGAAAAATGTTGGAGGACAAGCTCTTATCGTCTCATACAATGGCAGCTTACTCAATGTTTGAGAAATGAAACCTTTTTTTTGTGTGTGTGAATGCAAGGTTGTTTGCCATTTCTATTTCAAGTGGCACCGAATTCCATATTTGAACTCCATGGTACCATTAAAAATGGCTGTAAGTGTTTTGAATTATTGGTGAATTTGAAATTATATTGTTAGCATTTCTACTGCTACTTTTTGGAAAAATGAAAGTTTCTTGTAAACAATAGCGTTGTTCATGAAAGTTTATCGTAAAAATAATGTTCAGTAAGTTCACTGACAGCTGGGCTGGTTGCTACAAATTCATTGCTATGAACTGCACGACGATGAGACACTCAAAGCGAAAGGGCATAAACGAGCGCAGTCTAGTTGAAAACAATAAATGTCTTATATACTCATTGCCCGATGTTCCAAGTAATAATACCCGCTAAATGATACAAAAGGCAAGAAATCGCTAACACAAAACAACGGCGCTGTTCGCAACCTTTTAATTGCCTTGAAAGGGTCGTCTTCCTGCTTTCCTCAGTTTGTTCCTTGCTTTCTCTCAGGAATTGTGGCATCTGCGCGAGAGCATCAGTGAAGCACTGCGTCGCGACGGCTATGTGTACAAGTACGACATCTCGGTGCCACTGACCTCATACATGGATGCAGTGGCTCTGGTGGGCGATAAGGTGCGAGGCACCAGTGCTGTACGTGTGTGCGGCTTTGGGCACATGGGCGACTCCAACTTGCACCTGAACATCACCTCCGCTGGCTGGGATGAGGCACTGTTGGCGCGCATTGAACCGTTTGTGTACGAGTGGACAGCCTCCATGCGGGGAAGCATCAGCGCCGAGCATGGAATTGGTCTGCACAAGAAACGGCACCTGCACCTGTGCAAGACGCCTGCTGCCCTGGGGGCCATGCGCAGCCTCAAACAGGCTTTCGACCCACTCGGAATTCTTAACCCATACAAGATGCTGCCTACTTTGTGACTCTCAGAGTGGTATGCATGGCAGTGCTTGGAAATTTCTTAGAGAAGGCGGTACTACGTATGTCACAAATGTTTACCTGCACAATGAACAGTGCAAGAAAAGAAATGGACATGACAGACATTGCACGTTCGTTTTATACCCAATATCTTTACACAATATGCTCTTTTGTCGTATTATTATGCGAGAATCCTTCGTTTTTAAGCATCGGCGCAAGTATGTGCCGATATATTTAAACCTTGATATGACGAGGTTTAGTATAATGAAATTGTCAATATAAAGAAGCATTTAACTTTTTATAATTTCCTGTCCATAGGGTACCGTGTATTTTGAAACCCAATACTATAACAAAGTTTCAATATAACAAAATTTCACTGCTGATGCTAAGAAGTACTGAGGCAATCAATGGAAACTGCCACAGGTGCACATCATTTAATTACATGGTGTTGCTTACGAATGCACCTCTCGCCCCCCACACGACAGAGAGCAGCCGTCGAAGTGCGTCTGATAAACACTAAATGCAAGACCCTCTTGTCATCGTGTTCCTTATAAAGTGCATTAAGATCCAATAATCGGATTTTGCTTGATTTCTCGGACATGTCGTGCGCATACAATGTCACAAATTTACAACAAACATGGTGGCCGTGAACGATAGGCTGTCGTCTGTGGCCCCGCTTTCCTTTGCGGCGTCCACTAGGTACATTTGCGGCATCCACTAGGTACATTTGGGTGCTGCCTTGACCGGACTGTGTGGAGAGCGGTCTGCTGATAGCATCGTCCCGCTGCAGGCGACACTATCAGATGCAGTGCCAGAGTGGACGCGAAAGCTTCGCAGGCTTCGCTTTGTTCTCTAGATGTGAAGATATCGTTGGCGCGGCATGAAGTCGTTAATTTCGTCGCCAACTCTCAAATTCAGGGATATAGCATTTCTTTCTTAGTGTAATTCGTTGTTTTCTATTGCCCGATAATCCGGAAATTTTTACAGCTCTGTCCATATGAAAATAATTTGTACTTTTGCACTGTTTTGCTGAATTGTACTTTTGCATAAAAGGTCAAATTTCAATATAAAGAAGTGCTGATTTTTACCGACTTGGTTATATCGAGGTTTAGCTGTATGTATCACATACAGTGTTGTACACGTTCCTCTAAAACGGGAACGAAAGCTCGTTCCTCGTTCCTTCCCAATATTGGAACGAGTTCCCGTTACAAATTACTTTAATGCAAAAGGAATGCGTTCCAATTACACTTCTAACATTGGAACGTGTCGTTACATTAACGTTACATTTGATTTCTTTAAATTTAAATATCGTGTCAGATAATCCTGCGGCGAAATAAAGTGAGTAATTTAAAACTCACATCGAACTACATATTTGAACATTGCCGGCGGCAGATTATCTGGAGATGAAAAGAATCCAAAGAAACGCTCCTAGATGAATTTTTTTTTCAGGCAGCACCGGACACACTCCAGACATGTCTAACTGCAACTTTGGTGCTCATCCATTACAAGTGCAACACATATGGCACTTTCCACTTGCACTATTTTCCTCTGTCGCAGTGGTAATATTATTCTACTTTATAAGTCCACGTGAGCATGCCAAATTGAACATAATGGTCGGAATCCAATTTGGCAGGGGCTAAGCAAGTATTTGTTCTGTATAAATTTAATCATACGCATATATAGTATTTTTTCAATTCTCGGAACTCGACTCGGGGTGGGGTCACTTCCTGTTTCTGCAGCGCTTTTCTCCCTTCTCAGATGGCGTCGCCGTAGCAGTCCGGAGGGCGTTCGGGTCTGTCTCCACAATTGTGGGATCATGGGCAGTGCCGATCGCTGGTGGTTGAGCAGTGTTCCCGAAAGAGTGGCCTCCGACAACGTGGGGTTATCTCCTTGTATCCCAAATAAATGGGAGCCAGATCCCGTGTCGCCAAATATTCTGTGTTGTGTCTCAAAGTGTCGGGCTTGACGCGATCGCAGTGTCGTCGCAACTACCCTGTCAGGGCCTTTAATGAGCCATGATCTGTGCCCTAGCTTTTCCAAAACCGTTCCCTCCGTCCAGATCGGGTTCCTTCCGAAGCTTCGAAAGAAAACTGCTTGTCCGACAACGAGTGCTCTCAACACTGTGTCCCTGTTGCAGTTGGTATGGGTTTTGTTTGCTTTTGCCTGGGGCTGAATGCACGTGAGTACTGTGTCCAGCTTGCACCCGAACATAAGCGCAGCTGGCGTTTTGCCCGTTCATGTGGAGACAGTGGTGCGTTGCTTTAGCAAGAACCGAGCCAGCCTACATGCGAACGTTCCGTCCTCGTTTTGGCTAATGCTTATTTCGTTTCAAAAACCATCCTTTCTGCTGGACCATTCATTGCAGGATGATACTGTGCACTTGTTACTTGGGCCACCCCATTCTTCTTTAGGAAGGTCTTCTAATGAAATGAAGGATGGTCCATTATCAGTCACAAGCTTTTTGGTGAGCCCAAAGTTGCAAAAAGGTTCCAGAGTTCTCCAATCAATGTGGTAGACTGTGTATTGCACATGGATCGCACTTTCAACCATTTGCTGTATGCGTCCACGACAATTAACAGCATCATGCCTTCTACGGGGCCAGCTAAGTCTGCGTGAACTGTGTCCCAAGGTGTTCTTGCGCGTTCCCATTCGGGGACCGGTGCCATAGCTGGTGCCCTTTGGTGTTGACAACAAATTGCACAGCTTTTAGCGAGCCTTTCGATGTCTGCGTCAACACCTGGCCACCAAAAGTAACTTCATGCGCAATCCTTCAAGGCCACAATTCCACAATGATTCATATTTAAAACAGTGCTAAAAAACATGGACAAGAGAGTACACGGGCAGCGCTTGTCCCGTGTACTCTCTTGTCCGTGTTTTTTGGCACTGTTTTAAATATGAATGATCCGTACCAACTAGCTCACACCCAAACCCTTCTGAATTCCGCAATGGTTTGCATGTGCGAGTTCAAGAAGGTCATTTCTTGCCTTTGATGGTATTACCACCCGGGAGCCTCTAACAAGGCGCTGAAAGCTCTGTCCCAAGTTTCCTGTATGATGAAAACTGATCCTTTCGCAGCTTATGCACTTCTCCGTTTGAGACAGCCTCCAGCACTTGGGACAAAACTGAGTCCTCTTTAGTCATTGAGTTGAGTTTGGTTTGAGTTGACACGGTGAAAGCTGGGCGTGGTCGCCAAAATAAGTACGTCTCCTGGGGGATAAGGCTCATCAACTTGTGCCGGTAGCGGAAGTCTGCTGAAAGTGTCCGCGTTTTGGTGCAGTCGGCCAGGCCTGTACACCAGCTTGTATTCGTATTTTGCTAGTTTAAGGCACCATCGCGTCATCCTTGGTGAAAGGACCTGAAGTACTTGCTTTGTTTCACCCTTGATTCCAATCAACGGCTCGTGATCTGTTATTATGGTCACGTGCCGGCCAGTGATGTACTTATGAAAATGACTGATGCCGTAGATATCTGCTTCTTTGTCGAGCTGGGAGTAGTTCTTTTTGGCACTTCCCAGTGTTCGCGATGTGAATGGCGTCTCTCAGCCATAAGCGTCTTCCTGAGCGGCACCAACGCCGTATACAGACGCTGCGCATGTTCATTTGAACACTGGGAAGCGCCGAAAATAACTACTCCCAGCTCGACAAAGAAGCAGATATCTACGGCATCAGTCATTTTCATAAGTACATCGCTGGCCGGCACATGACCATAAAAACAGATCCACGGACAATAGAGAGGTCTCGTTGTAGTGAGCGAGTACTGTAAATGAGTGGATCATCTCTTTAAGCGCCTCGAAAGCAGCTTAATGCTTGCTCTGCCAATTCCAGGGCGTGTTATTCTCTGGGAGCCTATACAATTCCCTGGCGACCGTCACTCTGTTCTCTAAAAAGCGGTCGTAAAATGAAATAAGGCCCAGAAAAGCCCTTAGGGATGTTATTTCAGTTGGTTTGGGTGCTTCAAGTATAGCCTCAGCCTTTTTCTCGGTGGTGTGAATACCATTGGCATCAATTCGATGTCCCGGAAACTCAGCTGACGTGATCCCGAAGCGGCACTTTTTTTTCTTGAGGAGGCCTTTCTCACTTAGCCTCGACAGAACCTGATTCAGACACTGTGCATGTTCATTTGAGCATTTCCCACTGACGGTAGTGTCGTTAAGGTAAACACTCACCCCTGGAATTCCAGCCAACGTTGTCTCCATCATGCGTTGGAAGATAGCTGGAGCGGCAGAAATTCCGAATGGGAGGCGTTCCACCTTGAATAGTCCTTTTGTGGTTCACTGTGAGCAATGCTGCTGTTTCGTCGTCGACTTTCAGTTGTTGATATGCTTGATATAATCCCAATGTTGAGAAGAGGGTTCCACCACGTAGGTTTGCGAACACTTCATCCGTAGTTGGTAGTGGGTACGATGCCTTCTCCACTGCTGCGTTAACAGTACTCTTGTAGTTGCTGCAAACACGGAGTGTACCGTCGTTCTTCCGAACGAGGACCAATTCGGTATGCTGCGTTGGTTTTAGGATGCCCTGGCGCTGTAGACAGTCAAGCTCGTCTTCCATTGGCCCTTGGAGCGCCAGCAGAACGGAGCGAGCCTTGCAAAACTTCACAATAGCGCCGTCTTCGAGTTCCAGGTGAACTAAAGGGCCTGTATAGCTCCTGATATTTTCCTTGCATACATCTGGGTGTTGTCCAAGGACCTCTGTAATCTCCGGCGCTGGCTCTTCAACGTGGTTGATCCCTTTCACCTGAATTTGAAGTGCCGAAAACCATTCTCTCCTTAGAAGGTTGCACCCGGTGCCCTTCATAACCAGCAACGGCAGCACATAGTCCTTTAATTTGAACTTCACAAGAACTTTTGCGGAGCCCAGGACGTGTAGCTCTTCTCCTGACCATGTGCGCAAGTCGAGCGGCTCGCTTGAAAGCCGGGGAGCGTTTTCTTCCACGTTCTGTAGTACGTGTCCTCGCTTATCAGGGAGTAAGCCGCACCTGTGTACACCTCATACTGGAGCGGCTTCCCCTCCACCCTAAAGTCCACAACGAACTTCGGGTAGTGTGTTCATACACTCACTGCATGCAGCTCGTAGCAGGACTCACATAGTGGGTTGACACTGTGCGCCAGTTGCTGCTTGTTGTCGGGGCATGGTTCCTTGTTTTTCTTTTTCTTCGAGATGCAGGCACGCTCGATGTGACCTTTCTTGGAGCAGAAACGGCACTCGGCTGTCTTGAATTTGCATGTTTCAGGGTCGTGTGAACCTTCGCATCGATAGCAATGTCGTGCCGGCGAATGCTTGCTTCCTTGCTTGATTTGCGACGTCTTGTTAATTTCCCCTGAGTTTGCCACTCCCTTGATTCCTCGCTGATGCCTTGAGGCACTTTCAGCTGACACGGCTGAGTCCAGAGTGCGTTGGAATGTCAGGTATTTTTCCTCGAATAGTCTCTGCTGAAGATGTTCGTTCTGGATGGTGCAGACAAACCTGTCGCACAGAGCATCACATCTTGTGGCAGCATAGTTGGGTTCGCTACTGAAGCGGCTGTTAGGTGACGTCGTCGATGTTGCAACCGTTGGCAGCACTCCAAAGTTACAGTCGGCTATCAAGCTTCTGAGGGCTGCTGATCGACTCGTCCTGCCATTGGTCGCATCATTGAAACACGTACCGGCTGTAAAACTCGGATGGCCTGGGGTCGAAGTGCCGCCGGAGAAGTGTGACTAAATCATTGAGTTGACTTCTCCCGGGGTCTTCAGCATGACCAGCACGCACATAGTCTCGAAAGTGTCGGCACCACAAAGCGCAAGGAGAAGCGTCCGTTTCTTCACTTCGTCGCTTACGTCGTTCACCACCAAGTAAATGTCCAGACGCTGGATCCACGACGCCCATGATTTGCACGAGAAAGGCTCGATGGCACCGTGCATTCCTCCTGTAACCATGGCCTTGGAAAACTTATCCGTTTCATAACTCCTGCCTCGTCGCCAGTGTTACGTACGGGCTCTGGCCCCGTCCGTGAAAAGGAATGCGCATCGGTTGGTGTCAGAAGACCATTGGGGAGAGGACAGACTGAGTTTATTGTCTACAAAAGATGCAGGCAAGCGCCGCATGTGTTCGAGGGGGCAAAGTCTCACAGCCCTTGGTCCCTGTCCGGTGGCCGAGAGGCTGGGGGCGGCGGAGGATTCTCGGAACTCAACTCGGGGTGAGGTCACTTCCTGTTTCTGCCGCGCTAGTGCTTCATCCAGCAAGCAGCGGTATTGCGTTGCTTGTACACAACAGAAATGACTTCCCGGAGTGCCATTTCAGTGGCTCAGAGCTACACAGAAGCATTGTTCGGTTACAAAATTCTGAATTGATGGAAGTGACCACACACAAAGCACTTGAAATGTTTATTATACTCCGTTTCAGTAGTTCCTCGCAGCTGAGCCAAAGCTATGAGGCTTCCGAGCACAGATTCGTGTACAGCAAGATGTAGTGTCATAATTCAGAACCCTTTGTTTAGCTAAATGGCTTTGATAAGTAGTTTTGTCAGCAGGTGCTTACTTGGAAGGTTCACTGCAGGTCGCAGCTGCGCTTCTTGCACGATGTTGCTTTACATTTTAATAAAATATTTATTGAGGCTGTACGATTCTGAAAATAGAGTTCTCCACTTGTTCAAATGAAAATGTGCAAGGAAGAAGAGATAAAATCAGTGCAACACTGTCATATAGACATTAATATGCACTTAAACAGTGCAAACAAATAATTGCTTTGACCTGGCTAAATTCATATGTGTAGTTGGCACAGCCGTGGAGAGGTCCCTCCTAGGTAGTGCTTCGTCCTTCGCACATATGGCGTCCGCAAACTGGCCTGTGCAGTATCATTCCAAGATGCTCTTTTAAAAGGAATAAAGCAGCTGGTGATGAATATGCTTAGAGGTGCAGGCATGAACTCTGTAATTAAGATAATGGCTGCACATACGAAATGTCAGCGAGCGCACTCTGTACGACGGGATGTTGCAAGACAGATCGATCCTGTGCGATGTTAGACACTGGCCGAGTGCTCATTTTGAATCCTCTGCTTCCTTCGTTTCCACAACCCTCCTTCTTTGTATCTTAAAGTATCTCGATGCACATCTTTTTGGTGACGGAGCAAATTTTGTAGCGCTGCTATCACAACATCTAATCTCGTTTAAACAGCAGAAGTTGATAAACAAGACATCTCCCACTTGAACTAGTTCCGATTTCGGGACACAAGTCCTCAGTGTCAGTCGACAGTGTGGCATTAGTACAAAGCTTGTTGAATTGCGGCACTTGGGCGACGTTCATAGAGCTTTGTACACCAAATAGGTCCAAAGTCACGAGGCTTTTCAAAGCAACCTGTAGGAAATGGCCCGCCAACTTTTGCTACGAGCCACCTTCTGTCACAATGGCCCTAAAAGGAACCTGCAGCAAAAAAGACACAAAGAACACTGTGCCACACCTATATAGCCAAACCATCAAGGCTTCAGAAGCTTGATGCCTACTTCTGGCAGCCTGAAATTCTTCTCAATAGCTTGAAGGGCTTTTTCATGGTAAAGACTCTTGGCAAGGACAACGAGCCCCCTTTCCTCGTGGGACTGCACCAGGCTAAGCTGATTGCTCCTGAAGTGCCCTACAACGGGCTGCAATATTTTCTCCCTAGGTCCACACCTTCAGGCCTTTTCATTTGCGTGGGCCTTTCTCGCTGCCTCGAGCACAGTGGCAAGCATTTGAGGACCTTGGCATCAGAATGAATTTAGGGCCTTTGCTTAGCAGTCTGTCCATCTCTGGAAGCGCCTTGGAGGCAGATGAAACCCGCTTTCTGGGCTTTCATTTTATTTTGGCTGTGCCGGTCATGTTGGGAGGCCGTGCCAGCCATTGTGTTAAAGGAATGATGACACAAAAATGATAACTCGGAATAACATTGATGCGACCTCATCTGCAAAGTATCGATAGCAAATACAGCTTAGGACGCATTTTAATTTAATTTTGATGTTCATGCAAGCGAAGAATCAGAGAGTGCAGCACCTATCAATGTAGTCATCAGTGTAGGTCCTATTTGTGAACAATGTTACGTCACGAGTTTCGGCGATTGATTTCGGTGACGTGCAACATCATTGGCTTGTCTCACTGCTTGGACGACGTTCAGCACTGTTTGCATTGGGTGTCTTGCAATGACCACAAACAAAGCATACGTACGTGCACACACTAAGCGTATGTGCAAGCCCTTTTATGAATTGCCAAGTTGACAGTGCCGTGGCCGGCAGTAGCAAGGCTGATGGCAACATATTGGCAACAATTTGTCCAACTACAATGCATTTGAATCTTCTTTTTTTCTCGAGTCAGTGTTTTTGTCGAAGGGAATTATAATAGTGTGGTAGAGTGACGATTATGTGCTACAAATGCTTTACAGGCGGAATATGTAAGTTGCGGTATTAGTTTTGCATGCTCTCTGATTAGACACTGCATCGCCAGGTGTTGCTGCTAGGCGGTGTGGGCTGGGCAATATTATTTTTATTTCTTTTTTATGCCCACACTAACTTATTATCACCTCTCCAGTTACTCAGCAAACAGAAAGAAGTTTGCGGAGATGCTGAAACATGGCTAAACTTGTTATTCTGGGATCCTACCGCATAATGAACTTCTGTCCAATGAAGCATTACGATGGTGCCAGCAAGCACAGGTCTGCCTCAAAACTATCACCAAACTAGCATAGCAAACAGGAGTGCAGTTGGCATGGTAGACTAGTGCATGGTAGCGCAGGTAGCATGGTGCACTAGCATGTGTCACAGGTCTGTGCGCTCTGGTGATAATTGCTGTTCACAAGCATGCCTCCAAGGTCATGGGGCCACGAAGTGCTGTTGGAACTACTTGAACTAGGGAACAACGCGAAAGACGAGGACGCAGAAGAGGCACACACAACCACCAGATGTAGCGAACTAGCCGACACATGCACATTATTAGACTTCATGCTGTTTGAAATCAAAACCGCGAATGGTCATCAGATGCGAACGTATAACTAAAGAATTGTCGCTTGCTGGAGCAAACAAGCTTCTGTAACATGATTACTGCGTCAATAGCTACTGATGAAGTGCAAGAAACAGAGCCTAAATTTTGTGCCCGTACTGCTTTAATCATTTTCGTACCGTGAAAAATGATGAAAATTGCAGAGTTAACGAGAATTTTTTATTCACTCAGTTTGTAGAATTTTTTTTTCTTTTTCTGAACAAAACGGCGTTTTTTTTTTTTTTTTTTTATCAGTAAGGTTGCCTTATGGGCCAAATAAAAGCTCGAAGAAGGCTTCTATGCATGGCACTGAGGTCTTGTGGCGCAGTGCCCTGTGGGACTTGATACACTACAAAAAAAGAATACGAAAATAAAATAACCTAAACAGTGCAAAACATATGAATAGTAGCTACATTGTTGCAGCTCCCAAAAGCACAGTTAGTAGGTCATCTTCGTGTGGTAGGATTTGAAGAAAGTCGTGGCACTGAGGCTAACTCCGCACTGTTTGCTCTATTACTGCGTTTTCTTCATGTTCTTCTGTGAAGCATATTTGTTGCCAGAATGGTAGCACACTCTTAACATCTCCTCATCTTCTCCGTGGGGGGAATTCTTCTGGGGAAACGTGGCGGCGCTGCGTATGGATTTTCATTAATAAGCACCTTTTTATCTCTCCCATGAACTTCTTTGATGCCAATTTGGGCATGTGCCAGCAGGTGTGTGTGCCACTCTTCAATGAACGTCTTTAACAGCATCTTGAATAACTAGGTCTAAAGTGAAGGCGCGAAAACGACGACGGACAGAGAGAGAGGGCGCCGTGTGTGTTCTCTCTTCAGTTAAGATCATGCTTAACCAACATGCCCAACTATCCATCCTAACGTTGAATAACTACTACTAGTGCCACTAGAAATGTGTCGCTCTAATGACGAAAAAGTTGGCTTAAATTTCGCCGATGCCTAGCGAAATCGAACCTACTTCACAAGGACATGAGCATGCTGCGCCACAAATGCACTGGGTAAGGGCCGCTTTTCAAAGAACGCCTCCAACGCTTTAGCGAGACATGGTGCCGCTCTTCAGTGAAGCTCTCTTCAACTTGAGTCACTGTGTGTGCGGAAAGCAACGGAACAATTCTCAGTGTTCGCAGCACGCTTCTAGTCTCGGAGGCCATGTGCGGACTTCTCAGCAGTCCCACCCTCGTCGCCATGTGGGACAGAGACGCCGTGAGGTCAAGTATTTATTCGAACAGCAACACGAGCATAATAGACAGAAACGATTCAGTGGCTTCACCTTATAAAAGGAGACTGGGTGCAAGAGGCATGCCATTGGCTAGTGATACAATAGCACACGTGAACAGTGACCGCGAGCGTCAGATACGCGGTGCACAGTACAAACACACCACAACATATCCTAGACGAAGATGGAAACAAAAGAGCATGAACGAGAACCAAATGGAAAAGGAGCTGGTGCTGAGAAATTACTGCTGGAAGAAAGCCGAAGAGAAAATTCCTAAGCGCACAGCCACAGGTTAGATGAGGTTCCTGTTAGGCTGATTAATGAACTAGGACCCAGAAGTAAGGAAGCTCTGTTGAAAGCAGTAGAAAAAAAATCGCCAACGATTACGATACTCCCTGTTGTGTACCGATTCTGGACGCTGAGTTCCGCGGATGACGGATTTTCGTCAATCAACGGATGGATAGATGGATGGATGGATGAGGCTGAACCCTTTAAACCGGGCGGTGGCATACGCCACCTAGCCATGACTATTAACATATTTTGTACTTTGTGGTGGATGAAATTTCACCCCTGCCTTGATTTTATCCACCAATCAGATAACCTCTGTTTGGTTATTTCTACCCGCTTAAAGTCTATTTTGCCTTCACTGTCCCTAAACCCCAATGCTTTGAAAAAATCAGCCCCGTTGCCTTGCACTGTAGGGTTAAGCCCTTTACAGAAAAGTATGAGGTGTTCAGCCATTTCCTCTTCTCCACACGCACAGCACAACGTGTCTATACCTTGGTACTTGACTCGGTACATCTTAGTCCGCAATACTCCCGTCCTGACTTCAAACAACAAAGAGCTTCCCCTAGAATTATCGTAGATATTTTCTTTGGCAATTTCTTGCTTGAAAGTTCGGTATGTTCCCAGTGCTGATTTCGTCTGCATCCCTGTTTTCCACAGACCCCTCTGTTTCCTTAACCTTTTTCTTAACCGCTGTTTCCTGGTTTGCACCCCTCCTGCAGTCCAAATATTTGATTGACAGTTTTCTGGTCAGCTTCCTCCATTTTGTATCAACATTCCTCATGTACAAATAACTGAAAACTCTCCTCGCCCACCGCTTTTCTGCCATTTCTCTCAATCGCTCCTCAAATTCTATCTTGCTGCTGGCTTCCCTGCCCTCGAATGACGTCCATCCCATGTGTGATGAGGAAACAAGGACAACAAACTCGCCGGTTTCCAGTTGGGCCCAGGATCCTTTAATAACGACACGGCAGACGGGAGCTTGCTACACGAAACACAGACTTTAACAGACACGCTAGCACGATACAGACTATTTACATACAGACGATTTACATGTACGTGGACTAGAGTCCGCGAATCGTTTCTCCTATATAAACATGTGCCTAGCACTCATGCGTCACCACTCGCCCGTGTGCCTCGTCGTTGCGGTGCCCGTGACGGTGGTTGTGACGGTGGAGCGTCGTTGTGGCTACGTCGCTGCTGTCGCGCCGCACCTTGTCGCAACGTGGCAGCAGGAAGAAAACAGCAGGCCAGTAGAACACCAGGCCACTGCTGTAGCTGGCCAGTAACGCCTGGCCTGTAACGCCTCGGCCGCTATAACGTCCGGCTCGGTCAGTGGACAGGTAGCTCAGGCGCCCCAGTGGCCAGCAGGAAGCACTGCACCAGGCCGCTATCACAGCAGGCCGCTGGTACACAGGGAGCAGAGCCATGAGCGGGATCCATGACCAGGTCCGCACAGTAGCAGGACACCCAGTCGCCAGACCTCGGGCTCGCTCAGCAGGCAGGTAGCTCAGGCGCCCCGGTCCAAGCAGGAAGCACTGCACCAGGCCGCTATCACAGCAGGCCGCTGGCGCGCAGGAAAGCCCAGCCACTAGCTGGATCTCCGACCAGGTCCGCACGGTAGCTGGACACCCGGTCGCCGGTATCCGAGCCTGGAGCCGCCGTTTTGCGAGCTTACATTCGAGGCTGCCACTCGCTCTCACGCTCTGCGTGCTCTCGTCTCTTCTTCGTTCGTGGCACGTGTCGTCATCTTCCATTACCATCATCACCAATCCTCTTCTTGTAGCCACAACACAATCATCATTCGAAGCAGGTCTTCTCGCCACTGCACGCCACTATCCACATCATCACAAGGGCCCCCCACTTAAGATAGTTGCCCGCAACTATTCTAAACAACACAGAAGGAGGGGTGCATGAGTGCAGGCACGTGCGAATAGTTCAAGAAAAGTTCTTGGTTTTCAAACAATTCATGTGTTACACAATGATCAGAAAACACGTGGAGACTTTGGAACACAAGCCAAAGTTCTCACAAAAGAAATGGAAAGGTCTCACAATCCAAAGTTCTAATAAAAAACTGAAGTAGTGTGCGCGGCAATCACGATGGCACGAAATAATAGTGTCCAAGAAACACGAAAAACCATTCCCATCTTTGTCAGAGTCCAGAAAACAGCATGTCGGTGCAGGTACAGTGAGTTATGTTACCCGCTTCCAAATTAACCGAACCACGAATGTCTCAATCCTACTTATCGGTCTTTCATGTGGTAACCGCGCACGCCAAGCAACGCCAGATGTGCTGCGTCGTGTGAGGTCAGCCACTCCTATGTGCCTGACATATGCTTGCACAAAAGAATTGTCTGGTATCCCTAATCTTGTTGGGATCTTAGAATGCAAATGAGCTGTTGAATTCCCTGAGTTAACTTTCTCATGATTCAGTGGAATGTTCGGGACAATTGTCTGCTCGTCTTAGTTCACATTTGATGGTGAGTGAATAAGCGCTTCATTATGTCTTACAGGCGATTTATTGTTATGCCTTGGGTTTACCTGACATGTTGAAGTACTCACGCTTACGTCATGTACCGTTGGAGTCATTGCCTGGATAGTAGGCATTTTCTTTGACATCATAGGTGAGTCTACTCTCATAGATTGAGAAAGATTGGCTGGGTGAGATTGCTGGTAATCTCTATCGCTAGTTATACCAGAGTACAAGGCTGCGTCTTGTTTAGTGTCATTGAGGACGGGGTTCGCATGCACTCTCGTTTGCCCAGCAGCCTCTTCGGTTGAAGTGCATGAATCCAACAAGCAATCAAAACCTAAAGACTGCTTTGATAGTGAGTCCAAGTTCAACTCTTGTGGTGTATCTTTGTGGCTTAGGGCAGTTCTTACATTAGCTTTTTGAACATTGCGAGCCTCGTGATCATGGAAAACATATAATGTTTGCTCACGCGTCAAGCAACCTTGAGCCGCCTCATCGCCCATTGCCAAACCTAATAACTGGGTTGCGGGAGGCGGTGAAGACAAGGCAATCACCCCATTTACAGCTTCACCATCGGATGGAGTCATGCTGCCGAAATTCGTAGCGCTAGTGAGCGCTTCACGAGCTGCGATCTGCAATTTGAGGACGCATAGCTCTTCTTCATGACGCGCTCGCTCAGCTTGAAGCTGCACTGCATGGCGGGCTTTTTCCATTTCTCTTTCAGCAGCACGCCTCTTACACTCCAATGACTGCTTATGTTCCACCCAGTCTCTCAACTCCGCTTTCTCTAGTCCCATGCTCTCGCCTAGCTCGATTAGTTCTTTTATATGCATTGCCTTTCTATCCTTGGATGCAAGTTTACAACCTGCCTCGTCCTGTCCAGTGGCTACGCGTTCGAAACTCTGGAGATTCGCGTGGAGGTCGTCACGTCGTTCGTCGAACAGTGGCAGTAACTTCTGGGGGTTGAAGCAGGGTAGCTTTGGTGACGATACGGGCGCGGCTGGGGCGGATATCTCGCTCTGCGCTCCTTCTTGAAGCTTGAGCTTCAGCTGCAAGATTTGTCGCTGCCTTTCGTCGGCTAGCCGCTGACTTTCTGCTGCTGCTTTGGCTGCCTCTAGCTCAGCTGCTCGTTCGTCCCTCTGCCTAGCCTGTTCTTTTTCAACCCACTCGAGAAGTTCAGCGTAAGACAAGCCTAACTGTGCTGCAGTGTTCATGTATTTTTGCAGGAAAAGCATTGACTCATAGTGGAGGAAAAGAACTAGGGAGCTTGCCTATGCGACCAGTATAGTAAGCAAACATGCATGACAATAAAGAATGTCAAACGCAAAGTCAGAGAAGCTGAGACAGTCTCATTGGTGGTGGCATTGGAAAAGAAACCTGCTATGAGTAACTATACCAAAGAGGAAAAAACTAAATCAGTAAAGAAACAACTTATGATAACTCAAAGGGAAGCTCTTTACTTTTCGAAGCGAAATCACAATGCCTTACACGTCTTGTAAAGTGAACAAGTAACTCAGCGCGATATAAAAGACAGACACAAGAAAGGGAGAAACAAAGAAAAGCGCTACTCACAACTGTTAAATGCTATGGAAGGATTGTGCATACATATATATCCTCTTGTCACGCATGCGCAGACCAGACAATAAGAAAGGCACGTGTACAATAAAGACAGTTGCACAAGAAGTCAAATTCGGCATCAAGTAAAGACGGCTCACTTACTCACCGATCTCTGTTCTGCTTGATAAAGAAGGCCTCCAGTGCAAGACGAGAAGAGGCATTGCCACTCCTGCCCAAAACGGTAGTCTCATAAAATCGAGTGTCACACCCACATGCGGTAACATGGGCCACCAAATGCGTGCCCTTATCCTCCTTTTTGTTTATTTTTTGAGCATGTTCTCTTAAGCGGTCGTTCACGCAACGTTCAGTTTGGCCGATATACAACTGCCCACAAGGGTGCAAGGGGATGGCATAGACAACCCCTCTGGAGCACTTCACAAAGGGCTTCTCGTGCCTAGTACGGCAGCCCCGCCTGCTCTCACAGCAAACTCGAGAGCACAGCTTCGAAAGCTTATTGGGCACAGAAAAAAACAAGAGGTATAGCGTGACAGTTAGCAGCCTTTTTAAGGTTGTGTGACACTTTGTGCACATAGGGTATTACCTCCGGCCTCAACTTCGGTCGTTGGACCTCTGCTCTTGCCCTTCATGCTCCAAGCTTTACTTTTTGCAACAAAGACTCGGCTAAAGCGTTGACGACCGCGAAAGGGAAACCAGCTGCCAAAAGGCGGCCTACTTGGTTTGAGAAACTAGCCCGCATTTGGTGCCCGCATGATTTTCGCAGGGCTGATTCCAAGCACAGACTGCCTACTGCTCGCTTCACCACCATAGAATGGGCGGAACCAAAAGGCAGTAATTGCTTCACTGCATGCGGTTGATACGCCCAGCAGACGTGGCCAACACTAAAGGTCAACTTTAAATCCAAAAACTGCAGGCCTGTGGCGTCAGGTAGTTCATGCGTAAAAACGAGCCGTTGGCCTTCGTTGTCAAAAGCTTCTAAAATTAAAGCAGGGGATGTAAGGTCACCATTTTTGTTTAAAAGCACAAAAAAATCATCAACATACCTAAAAACCTTTAAAACTTGCCCCCATTAAAAACATGCTCCAAAGACCGGTCAACAAAAGACAAAAAAATGTTGCATAAGATAGGAGCGACTCATGAGCCGATACAGACTCCCTGGCATTGCAGATGTGGCTGCTCATTGAAAATAATAAAAGTCACACTGTAATAAAACTCAAGCAATGTTAAAAAGTTGTCCACTGACAGGCCCGCAGAGTTCTGAAATTCTACCACATCATTATACTCAATGCATTTCCTTAAGGAAACCAGAAGCTTATCCTGAGGGATTGAGTAGAAAAGGTCCTCTACATCAACAGAGAAACCGTACTTAATGCCGTCACTACACTTCACAAATTGCGCAACTTCCAAAGAACTTTTCACATGAAAAGGATCGTCCACATCAAGCTTCTTTAGCTTTTTCAAAAGGAAAAGGCTCACACAGTGCTGCCATGCCCCACGTTTGCTAACAATATTTATTTATTTATTTATTTATTTATTTATTTTACCCTCAAGCGCACAGAGCTTTACAGAGGGGAGTGGGGTACATAAATAGTAAACAAAATAGAAAATGCAATAATATGTACAATTCTATTGACATCTACAATACACAGGACGAGACAATGTTAGGCTAATACAACAAAAGCAGGAATGAAGATACAATGCGAAGAACCGCGTTAAGAAAAAAAAAAAAACATGCGTCATCAAATAAGTGACTGTAAATGGTTACACAAAATTTATCATGGTCCGAAATGGAAACAATATCTGAGGGAAGGTGGTTCCAGTCACTGGACGTGCGTGGGACGAAAGAATAAAAAAAAAGTGTTAGTGCGGCAAGTAGTAACGTGTACCTTATGGTGGTGATCTAAGCGTACTGAACGATAAGATGGGGGCGTAACGAGCTGGGTTTTGAGAACTGGATGATGGTATATTTTATGGAAAAGTGTAAGACGACATGCTTTGCGACGTGAAACAAGTGACGGCAAGGAAAGGGTGTGTTTCATCGACGTGATACTGCTAGTACGATTGTAGTTGGATAATATAAAACGTGATGCGTTATTCTGTACCATTTCAAGTGAATAAATTAAGTGCGATTGAAAGGGGTCCCAAATGGAGCATGCGTATTCAAGTTTCGAGCGCACTAGTGTTTTATACATTGTTAGTTTCACACTTACAGGAGCTCTACTAAAGTTACGTCGTAGGTACCCTAGCATACGGTTACCATTGTTAATAACGTAGTTAATGTGATGTTTCCAGCTTAGATCAGTTGTGATATGAATTCCCAAGTATTTATAAGAGCTAACAGATTCTAGAGTAGCGTTATTTAGGGTATAGGTAGCAGAGGGTCCGTTAGTGCGTGAAACACGTAAAACTTTGCATTTGTTAGTGTTAAGTTCCATGTGCCAAGTTCTGCACCAATGAGCAATGTTAGAGATATCGTTTTGCAGTGAACTAACGTCTAGGTTACTTGAAATTTCGCGGTAAACAACACAGTCATCTGCGAAGAGGTGAATTGAGGAGCTTATACAGTCGGGTAAGTCATTAATATAGATGAGGAAAAGTAAAGGCCCCAATACAGAGCCTTGGGGCACGCCAGAGGTAACAGGAGACGACGGTGAGGTGGAATTATTGGCAACAACGTACTGTGAGCGATTGCTTAAAAAAAAATTCAATCCAAGTAAGAATTCTGCTGTCAATGTTTAGGCTCCTAAGCTTGTAGAGTAATAGGTGGTGGTTAATCTTGTCAAAGGCTTTGGAAAAGTCCATGAAGATACAATCGACCCAGGAACCACGTTCTAGAATGAGGTGTAAGGAATGGGTAAAGCAGAGCAACTGTGTTTCACATGAGTACGATTTCCTAAATCCATGCTGTGACTTGCTAAAGAATGAGTTAGATTCTAGGAAGGTGACCAGATTAGAGAAGATTATGTGCTCCAGAATCTTACATGGTATAGAAGTGAGAGAAATAGGTCGGTAATTAATCACAGATTGTTTGCTACCAGATTTATGTAGGGGAACCACCTTTGCCTCTCTCCAAGCACGAGGTACCACACCTTGATCCAAAGATTGTTGAAATATTTTACACAAGAAAAGAGATGAGCACAGTTTTGTTTCTTTAAGAAATCTTGAATTAATATTGTCAACACCGCAAGCAGAGGACATTCGGAGGGATTCAATCATTTTCACAATGCCAGGCACTTCGATCTCTATTGGAGACATAGGTAAATAATTGCGCATTGACAAAGAAACAGACGTGCTAGTGACCGAAACTGAAAAATTGCGGGTAAAGTTTTCATTCAAAAGTGTTGCACACTTCCCAGGCGGTATGGGAAGGCCGTCAGTGTCAACAAGTACAATTTCACTGTTGTTAGTATTTGTTACAGTTTTCCAAAACTTCCTCGGGTTGTTGACAAGCATTGCAGGTAGGGTGTTTGACAGAAAGTTAGCTTTTGCGTCTGAAACTGCCAAAGAATATGTTTGTGTAGCAGATTCGTAGGCACGCCAGCGTTCATCAGTACCTTGCAATTTCGCCCCGCGAAACAAGCGTTTCTTTTTATTAGAGAGACGCTTCAAGTATGTGTTATACCAGGGTGCCGAGCTGCTTATAGGGATAAACTTCCGAGGAATAAAAATTCGAGTAAGTTCATAAATTTTGTTAACAAACAAATCCCAGTTTTCCTGTACGGTTCTGTGATCAAAATCATGTAAGTAAGTGTCAAAAAAGAGAGACAGTTTGTGATTAATTGCTTCGAAGTTTGCGGAATTGTAGTTGTAGATTACCTTGCGTTCCTTAGTAGCAGCAGGCGTGCTGCTGTTTATGTAAAAGTGTAACATGCAGTGATCACTAAGACCAGGAAAGGAAGATAGTGAATGAATAGTCTCAGGCATTGATGTCAAGATCAAGTCAAGAGTGTGCGATGAAGTACTGGTAACATGAGTTGGAGTAGTCACCATCTGCGTTAAATTAAAAAGGTTGCAGGTATCAAGGAAGCACTGGCTGTGAGAAGAAAATGGCACGACTTGTGGTAATGATGACGTCCACGCTATGGAAGGATAATTAAAATCGCCTAGAATAGTTATTGACGCTGATGGGTACCGCATTATAATTGCATTAATGTTATCGTGAAACTCATGAGCAAAGCTAATGTCCGTATCCGGGGGACGGTAACAGACACCAAAGACATGCGTCTTATTGTTAGCAACTACCCCACACCATATCACTTCCAACGTTGACGTCAGGTTAATGAGGAAAGAGTTGAAACGTTTTGAAATAGCAAGCAAAGTGCCACCGCCCTTGTCTTCCATCTCGATCGCAGCGATAAATTTGCAATGACTTGGAAATTGTAAAAATTTCACTGTCGCGAACATTAGAATTCAACCATGTCTCGGTTACAGCTATAACGTCGGCTTCACATGAATCGATAAGTCCTTCGAAAGCGTCACGCTTCTTCGTGATGCTACGAATGTTGGTATACAGCACAGAGATAGGACGCGATGCTTTTCCGTTGCCACTTCCCTTCACTGATTGTTAAGAAGTAGCATTAGAAGTCTGCGCATGTGACAGAGGTGCAAAATTAGAAGATGAATATGCTTGACGGTCGCGGTTCTGACCAGAGAAAAAGTGCGTCCTATCTCTGTTGCGAGCTCGGTTGCCATCGGTCCGAACATGCGCAGTAGTTTCGCAAACTTCTTCCTTGCTGGCGTCATAGGCAAACTTTTTGTGGTTAACAACAAGCTTGTCGTAACGGAGCTGAAAAGAAGGTCTACCGGGCAATGATTTGGCATAATTGAGTAGCATCTTGCGTGCAGTTCTTGTCGCCTGACAGTAGTCCTCCGATACCGAGACGTTATGGCTTCTTAACCTCGATCGCCCCGCCATAACAAGTTCTTTTATTTTAAATGTTGAAAATTTAACTATGACAGGGCGACATCTTTCATTTACGTATGGACCACCTAGACGATGGGCTGTTTCTATCGCATTCGCGTCAAGCTCCGAGTCAATAGTACTCGAGAGTAAATTAACGACTGCCTCTTCGGTCGCTTGCCAGGTCTCATTTTTATCGGGCATACCAAAAAACACCAAGTTGTTTCGCCGGGCTCTGTCCTCAAGTTCATTCAAACGCGACACCAACACGTCATTTGTTTCAGTGATAGCGCCAATTGCCTCATTCGTAATCTGCAATTCCCTTTCGAGGTCCTCAACCGCCTTAGTCCTAGTCTCAACCGACGCAAGTCGCTTTTCACTCTCAGACAGTTTGTTGGTCACAAGTTTTTGGTTCGCTTTGACCTCATCAATTGCCTTCATTAAGTTGGACTGCACTGTGGCAGACGAGTCGCAGCGTGCACTAATCTTAGAAAGCATTGACACAATTTCTTTGTGGCGCAAGTCATCAGGAACGGTACTATGCTCAGCGTCATCAGCTGGCCCAGGGACTTTCTTAGGGGGCCCCGGATTTGCTTCAACGTCACCGCAACATAAGAGTAACGAACAAAGGACGTCAGTGCACTCGCGAGACAAATTACACAACACTTGTGGGCGTGGAAGCAGCAGTAAAAAACGATTACTTGTCTTCTTAGTATATAAGGAAAAGGTTTGACCAACCTGTATAACATGAAAGCGGTGCTCATAAGCCATTGCCACAGTTGTACTGCCTCCACGCCCACTGAACCAGTGACGTTTTCTGTCACCGCTTAAATAGCTTGATAAGGTTGATGTCCCAGACGATGGCGATGTTGCGAATGGCTTGAGGGGTACCGATGTGCTGAAGAAGGCACTCGGATCCGCAGAAAGGCCGCGGTCTTGTGAGGGCTGTAGCTGCGTGGCGATGGGATCCACCGGCTCACAGGAACAGGCCACGATGGGCAACCAGACCAAGAAGACCTGTAGAACATGAAAGCGGTGCTCGTAAGCCATTGCCACAGTTGTACTGCCTCCACACCCACTGAACCAGTGACGTTTTCTGTCACCGCTTAAATAGCTTGATAAGGTTGATGTCCCAGACGATGGCGATGTTGCGAATGGCTTGAGGGGTACCGATGTGCTGAAGAAGGCACTCGGATCCGCAGAAAGGACGCGGTCTTGTGAGGGCTGTAGCTGCGTGGCGATGGGGTCCACCGGCTCACAGGAACAGGCCACGAAGGGCAACCAGAACAAGAAGACCTGTAGAACATGAAAGCGGTGCTCGTAAGCCATTGCCACAGTTGTACTGCCTCCACACCCACTGAACCAGTGACGTTTTCTGTCACCGCTTAAATAGCTTGATAAGGTTGATGTCCCAGACGATGGCGATGTTGCGAATGGCTTGAGGGGTACCGATGTGCTGAAGAAGGCACTCGGATCCGCAGAAAGGACGCGGTCTTGTGAGGGCTGTAGCTGCGTGGCGATGGGGTCCACCGGCTCACAGGAACAGGCCACGAAGGGCAACCAGACCAAGAAGACCTGTATAACATGAAAGCGGTGCTCGTAAGCCATTGCCACAGTTGTACTGCCTCCACACCCACTGAACCAGTGACGTTTTCTGTCACCGCTTAAATAGCTTGATAAGGTTGATGTCCCAGACGATGGCGATGTTGCGAATGGCTTGAGGGGTACCGATGTGCTGAAGAAGGCACTCGGATCCGCAGAAAGGACGCGGTCTTGTGAGGGCTGTAGCTGCGTGGCGATGGGGTCCACCGGCTCACAGGAACAGGCCACGAAGGGCAACCAGACCAAGAAGACCTGTAGAACATGAAAGCGGTGCTCGTAAGCCATTGCCACAGTTGTACTGCCTCCACACCCACTGAACCAGTGACGTTTTCTGTCACCGCTTAAATAGCTTGATAAGGTTGATGTCCCAGACGGTGGCGATGTTGCGAATGGCTTGAGGGGTACCGATGTGCTGAAGAAGGCACTCGGATCCGCAGAAAGGACGCGGTCTTGTGAGGGCTGTAGCTGCGTGGCGATGGGGTCCACCGGCTCACAGGAACAGGCCACGAAGAGCAACCAGACCAAGAAGACCTCTATAACATGAAAGCGGTACTCGTAAGCCATTGCCACAGTTGTACTGCCTCCACACCCACTGAACCAGTGACGTTTTCTGTCACCGCTTAAATAGCTTGATAAGGTTGATGTCCCAGACGATGGCGATGTTGCGAATGGCTTGAGGGGTACCGATGTGCTGAAGAAGGCACTCGGATCCGCAGAAAGGACGCGGTCTTGTGAGGGCTGTAGCTGCGTGGCGATGGGGTCCACCGGCTCACAGGAACAGGCCACGAAGGGCAACCAGACCAAGAAGACCTGTAGAACATGAAAGCGGTGCTCGTAAGCCATTGCCACAGTTGTACTGCCTCCACACCCACTGAACCAGTGACGTTTTCTGTCACCGCTTAAATAGCTTGATAAGGTTGATGTCCCAGACGGTGGCGATGTTGCGAATGGCTTGAGGGGTACCGATGTGCTGAAGAAGGCACTCGGATCCGCAGAAAGGACGCGGTCTTGTGAGGGCTGTAGCTGCGTGGCGATGGGGTCCACCGGCTCACAGGAACAGGCCACGAAGAGCAACCAGACCAAGAAGACCTCTATAACATGAAAGCGGTACTCGTAAGCCATTGCCACAGTTGTACTGCCTCCACACCCACTGAACCAGTGACGTTTTCTGTCACCGCTTAAATAGCTTGATAAGGTTGATGTCCCAGACGATGGCGATGTTGCGAATGGCTTGAGGGGTACCGATGTGCTGAAGAAGGCACTCGGATCCGCAGAAAGGACGCGGTCTTGTGAGGGCTGTAGCTGCGTGGCGATGGGGTCCACCGGCTCACAGGAACAGGCCACGAAGGGCAACCAGACCAAGAAGACCTGTATAACATGAAAGCGGTGCTCGTAAGCCATTGCCACAGTTGTACTGCCTCCACGCCCACTGAACCAGTGACGTTTTCTGTCACCGCTTAAATAGCTTGATAAGGTTGATGTCCCAGACGATGGTGATGTTGCGAATGGCTTGAGGGGTACCGATGTGCTGAAGAAGGCACTCGTGAAGAAGGCACAATAGTTCTGAAAGGAATCTCGGGATTATGCGTTTTTGCGGTAAAGAAAACCGTCAGACTGTTTTCTTTGCTATTCCTGATTTCTTTAGCAAGGGTAGTTAAATCCAAGCTTTTGCAGAACTCAATGAACTTGGACTCGACCCTGACATCTCTTTCTGATAGGGACAAAATTCTTATTCACCGCCGCCAACGCTTTATCATTGAACCGGCCTTTTGGCAGCACAACAAAACCACTATCCTTATCTGACTGCAAAAGCATAAGCTCGTTATGTTTGAAAAACTTCACCACACCTTCTAGCCTCTTTTTAGCACGAAAGTCAGTTACCTCGGTTGAACATTTTGAGATGCAGGTCATTCCCTCCTTCAGGCCTTGGTCATGGACGTCTTGGCCACACCTTGAAGATACGTCTCGGTTGAGCCCTACCAGGTCGTGGGGCCAGACGGGGGGAGGAACTGCATACTTAGGGCCTTTTTCGAGTAGACTCCAAATGCCCTCTGGAAGCGACACTTCGTCTAAAACGACCACAGGCTTCCCCTGAGCGGACCGATTGGTATTTGAAGACCTCAGAATAAAGTTGAGCATGGTCCTCCACCTGGTCTCCGTGAGCTGAGCCGCAAGTAGTCTGAACTCACGCAGCTTCCTGCTCGCTAGCCATTCCGGATTATCGTGGTGGCACATAACACGCAGCCAATCTTGCAAAAGTCAGACTTGGCGCCAGAGGGCAGCATTGCAGGCAAGTTGGTAGTCCATTACTAAGGTGTTATTGCGTAACAAAAGGACAAGGACGGCAGAGAAAAATACATACACCAAGCGCAAACTTTCAACTAAATTTATTGTGCCACTGAATCAGTTTATATGTGTCAGGCAGTATAGACTGCGCATGCACTTACATGAACTAAAAGGATTGCGTATTCGTGTAACATAGTTACGAGCCAGAGCCAGAGCTCTGGCTCGTAACTATGTTACATGTAACTATGTAACTAACTCTGGCTCGTAAACTCTTGAAGCCAGAGCCAGAGCTCAGGCTTCAAGAGTTTGCAAAGCCTCTTGAGGTGTCCCCAAGACGGCTTCACCGTACCAAACAGACCACAAACATCTTGAGGGTATAATCCTTTCCGGACACAGAAGGCATAAAACCTGGCCCTGCATGTGGCTTCGACGATGTGGGACAGAAGAACGTCGATGAATGAAGACTGCTGAGGATACACACAAAAAGAAGGGCCCAATGTGCGAGAAATGTATTCTAGAATAGTTAATTGTTGGGCTAGTTGGTTTTCCATAACTGAACAAGTAACTCAGCGCGATATAAAAGACAGACACAAGAAAGGGAGAAACAAAGACAAGCGCTACTCACAACTGTTTAATGCAATGGAAGGATTGTACATACATATATATCCTCTTGTCACGCATGTGCAGACCAGACAATAAGAAAGGCACGTGTACGTTAAAGACAGTTGCACAAGAAGGCATCAAGTAAAGATGGCTCACTTACTCACCGATCTCTGTTCTGCTTGATAAAGAAGGCCTCCAGTGGAAGACGAGAAGAGGCATTGCCACTCCTGCCCAAAATGGCAGTCTCATAAAATTGAGTGTCACACCCACATGCGGTAACATGGGCCACCAAATGCGTGCCCTTATCCTCCTTTTTGTTTATTTTTTGCACATGTTCCCTTAAGCGGTCGTTCACGCAACGTTCAGTTTGGCCGATGTACAACTGCCCACAAGGGTGCAAGGGGATGGCATAGACAACCCCTCTGGAGCACTTCACAAAGGGCTTCTCGTGCCTAGTACGGCAGCCCCGCCTGCTCTCACAGCAAACTCGAGAGCACAGCTTCGAAAGCTTATTGGGCACAGAAAAAAACAAGAGGTATAGCGTGACAGTTAGCAACCTTTTTAAGGTTGTGTGACACTTTGTGCACATAGGGTATTACCTCCGGCCTCAACTTTGGTCGTTGGACCTCTGCTCTTGCCCTTCATGCTCCAAGCTTTACTTTTTGCAACAAAGACTCGGCTAAAGCGTTGACGACCGCGAAAGGGAAACCAGCTGCCAAAAGGCGGCCTACTTGGTTTGAGAAACTAGCCCGCATTTCGTGCTCGCATGATTTTCGCAGGGCTGATTCCAAGCACAGACTGCCTACTGCTCGAATGGGTGGAATAAAAAGGCAGCAATTGCTTCACTGCACGCGGTTGATACGCCCAGCAGATGTGGCCAACACCAAATGTCAGCTTTAAATCCAAAAACTGCAGGCCTGTGGCGTCAGGTAGTTCATGCGTAAAAATGAGCCGTTGGCCTTCGTTGTTAAAAGCTTCTAAAATTAAAGCAGGGGATGTAAGGTCACCCTTTTTGTTTAAAAGCACTAAAAAAATCATCAACAAAAACCTTTAAAACTTGCCCCCCATTAAAAACATGCTCCAAAGACTGGTCAACAAAAGACAAAAAAATGTCGCATAAGATAGGAGCGACACATGAGCCGATACAGACTCCCCGGTCTCCTCAAGCCTCTTGTAAAGTGGATCTCTGAATTAAGGTGAATCACATTAAAAGCACTACGTGTTCTCCCTATAAAAGATGTCATCGAGAATGCTGCACGACGTGGTTGACTTCAGACTGTTACACGTCTTGTGAAGTGCATCTCCGAATTAAGGTTGATCACATTAAAAGCACTATGTGTTCTGCCTATAAAAGATGCCATCGAAAATGCTGCACGACGTGGTTGACTTCACAATGTTACACGTCTTGTGAAGTGCATCTCTGAATTAAGGTTGATCACATTAAAAGCACTATGTGTTCTGCCTATAAAAGATGCCATCGAGAATGCTGCACGACGTGGTTGACTTCACACTGTTACACGTCTTGTGAAGTGCATCTCCGAATTAAGGTTGATCACATTAAAAGTACTATGTGTTCTCCCTATAAAAGATGCCATCGAGAATGCTGCACGACGAGGTTGACTTCACACTGTTACACGTCTTGTGAAGTGCATCTCCGAATTAAGGTTGATCACATTAAAAGCACTATGTGTTCTGCCTATAAAAGATGCCATCGAGAATGCTGCACGACGTGGTTGACTTCACACTGCTACACGTCTTGTGAAGTGCATCTCCGAATTAAGGTTGATCACATTAAAAGCACTATGTGTTCTCCCTATAAAAGATGCCATCGAGAATGCTGCACGACGAGTTTGACTTCACACTGTTACACGTCTTGTGAAGTGCATCTCCGAATTAAGGTTGATCACATTAAAAGCACTATGTGTTCTGCCTATAAAAGATGCCATCGAGAATGCTGCACGGCGTGGTTGACTTCACACTGTTACACGTCTTGTGAAGTGCATCTCCGAATTAAGGTTGATCACATTAAAAGCACTATGTGTTCTGCCTATAAAAGATGCCATCGAGAATGCTGCACGACGTGGTTGACTTCACACTGTTACACGTCTTGTGAAGTGCATCTCCGAATTAAGGTTGATCACATTAAAAGCACTATGTGTTCTCCCTATAAAAGATGCCATCGAGAATGCTGCACGACGAGGTTGACTTCACACTGTTACACGTCTTGTGAAGTGCATCTCCGAATTAAGGTTGATCACATTAAAAGCACTATGTGTTCTGCCTATAAAAGATGCCATCGAGAATGCTGCACGACGTGGTTGACTTCACACTGTTACACGTCTTGTGAAGTGCATCTCCGAATTAAGGTTGATCACATTAAAAGCACTATGTGTTCTGCCTATAAAAGATGCCATTAAGAATGCTGCACGACGTGGTTGACTTCACACTGTTACACGTCTTGTGAAGTGCATCTCCGAATGAAGGTTGATCACAGTAAAAGCACTATGTGTTCTGCCTATAAAAGATGCCATCGAGAATGCTGCACGACGTCGTTGACTTCACACTGTTACACGTCTTGTGAAGTGCATCTCCGAATTAAGGTTGATCACAGTTGTTTCCTGCAACTAGGACTCAAAGTAAGCCTGATCATGTTTAAGTTTGGAATCTATTCTATCTAAAGTACCAAGAGAGAAAACCTATTCAATGAAACTTCGGGAAGGAATGCATAGTGCATGCAGGAAATATTTAATTTAGTTTTTTCTGTCACTACTTTAGAAACCCAGTTCCCACATTCATTTTTGTCTGAACCATAAGCAAGAAAAAATATTGCTTCATAAATGGTCTCCTCAAGCCCCTCCAATAAATTTGAGAGTTTTAAATGATTATAACTACTGCATGGTTTTTCTCGGGACGCAGGAGGTAATACTTGGTGTGTGATAGTGAGGTCCACTGGGAATAGCAATATTAGGTCTTGTATTCCTTTTCAATTCCTTTGTGTAATAAAGTTCAGTTTGAAGACAATGCTTGTCCTGTCTTTTCTTCTCAGGTGCACTCGTTTTTCACGCTGTGCAGCTAGAGCACGAAGTCATACAAGCTTCCGCATTTTGAAAGAAATAGCAAAGTAAAAGTTAGTTTAGAATGTTAGCAGAACAAGTTGATTTCTTATTTTTTTTCCCCCTAAGATGACATTTCCTACAAGAAGACATGTACCATTCATAGTAACCATAACATAAGCAATCGAGCTGGGTGATTTAACAGGGAAAGTAGAAATCGTGAGATTGTAAACTCGTATGCATTAGAAATTGGTGTCGGATTCAGTAGCGCACCCAGGATCTCTGCGAGGGGGGGCGAGCACTTTGCATAATATGCAATTTCCTTGCTGTAGCCACAGGAATCCAATAGCAAATAAAATGTAATAAATACACAATTTTACAATTTCCTTAATTTCTTCAACCAAAGTATTGACATCTGAACTTGCACTTAGCACTCTAAATTATTAAAAACTGTCAGCTAAAAGGTGAAGGATTGAGCTGCTCATCAGTGTGTTAAAAATTTAAAAAAAAATTTAATTTCAGAACCAAGTACCAAGCACAGCTTTATGGTCAGAGATGCTATCAATTACATCGCACTCGGGTCATTTGTCGACGAGATCTGTGCTTGTAAGAATGTATGTAAGAATGAATGTAGGACAATGTATATTGTCTAGTAACACCACAAACTTGTTGTGCGAGTCTGAAAGGTAAAGAATAAGTTGACAACCTAGCAAGCCACGAGGTGATAGTGATGGCGAATGTGTTAACGCTGGTGCGTTAACGTCTCCCATAAGGATCAAACTAGATGTATGAAAATTGTGTTGGTTCATACAGCAAGGGAGGAAAAAAATAAGTACCAAGAGACACGGAAGGGGAATGATAGGGAACCAAAACTGTCTTTATTTGCTAAGTATACAAAGAGATTAAATTTCTGCAGGAGGTAAAATAACCAAGAACAAGCAAGGGCAGCATTCCTCTGAAAGCCAAATGAAAGGTTCCTTTAAACGGATTCCCACAACACCTGCATAACTTTTTGCTACAGTTTCATGTTGCGTTGAAGCTATTTGAAAAATTCTTGCATTTGCTTGATCCAAGGATAGAAGGTTGCCTTTCCTTCAGGCAGGTTGCTTCATTAATGAAAAGCAATTTATTGACAACATTTGTTTTTAATTCCACAAACACTACACCGGCAGTAGCAGCATGCATTGCGCATATCTCTCGTGAGACGCATG